>NC_064811.1:199160989-199379224 GCF_023721935.1 Panthera uncia | reverse complement strand
GTAACATTATATCCTGTACCTCATATCTGTCTGTTTGTGGTTCTGGGTCCTGAACGATGTGCGGGCTGCCAGCACGCAGTGTGGCTGGTCCCATAAACTCTGTACAAGACACTCCCCGGCCCTTGGGCAAGACCTGACTTTGCCCAGCAAAACAGGGGGCTGTGAGCGCATGAGGTGGGGAGACAGCCGGGTGGGAGACGAGGCAGGATGAGAGGTTCTGTGGGCACAGAGGAGAAAGAGAAGTTTGGGTTTACGAGACTGAACTACATTGTACATGGCCTTGGGCACCAGCCCTCCCAGAGCCTGGACCTCGTCTCAGAGCCGACGAGGGCCATGTTGCCCACAACAGGGAGCAACAGATTGAGGTGGTCCTCCAGCAGGAAGAAGTGGGCCGTCTGGCAGCTCCTGTCACTCGTGGGTGAGACAGGCCCGTGACTGCAGCCTGCAGGGTCTGCCGTGTGCTGTCCACGTCAGGATGTCGCTGGACTTCGTGTGCTTCCTGGCCACCGAGCCACGGGCCCACCAGCATGTCACTCACTGGCTGACACCCTGGTCCCGGGGAAAGACCCTGACGCATCCCACTGTTCACGCCTAAGGGGAGTGCTTTTATTCTTTCTGTGACTTGTGGGCGTGAAGCCATGTCCAAAGACTTGCCACGGCAGGCATCCCCGTGGCAGCTAGCATCGAGGTGCATCCCTACCGGGGCAGAGTGGGGTTGACATCCCTGTGGGGCTGACAGTTGTGACGGCCTCGGCTGCTGGAGGAAAAGATGGATCCCGAAGTGCAGAATCTGCCAGAACAGACCCGAACACCATGGGAATCATGCACTCGGCAGTTGGGGTGGGAGACTTGGGGATCGGGAAGACCCTCTGCGGCCACCAGACCCCTCCCACAGGCCAGGTGGGGTCCTCGTGGAGAAGCCACCGCTTCCGGTGGTGAGCCACATGTGGGATCCTGCCAGGTCCTCGGGAGGCCAGGCCGCGAGCAGCTGACAGAGGCATCAGGCTGTGAACAGGTTTCCAGAGTCTCTGGTTTCAAATCGAGTCCTTTGGACTGGGGAGGGGGAGCCTGGCTGTGCTGTGACTCGACTCTGGGCGGCCATGGAGAGCTTGGGCTCACCTCAGGAGGACCGACAAAATCGGTCCTTTTCCCTTCCAACAGGAGGGGTGGCCCTGGGGACTTGTTGGCACGTGGGAGCTAGAAATCCATCTGCTGTCTCAGCCGGGGTGCACAGGAGAGCCGGAAATCCTGTAAGCGCAGTGGGGACAGAGTGGTGTTGACTGAGCTTCTGATGATTCCGGGGGGTGGCGGGGAAGGGGGCGGCTGCCCGTGAGCGAGGGGCAGACGCACAGGTGCGTAGGGGCCACGGTTTGTGGTTGACCGTCCCTGGGCAGCGCTCAGGGTCCCGGGTGGGGGTGGTCACCTGGTTCCCTCTCTGGCGACGCCTGGAGGGCTGGCCACCAGGCCCCCAGCCTGCCCGTCTGCTCTGCTCCAGGTCTCCGCTTCTCCTTGAGGCTCCTGCTCCCTGGCCTCGCTCTGGACCCCGAGCACGGCACGCCTTTTCCTGCCTGGGGCTTCTTACACGTGCTCGTCCCTTCCCCAGGACAGGGCCTCCCTTGGTGGCACACCTGCTCCTTTGTCCTTGTCGGGACTGCTGCACCCTGGGCCTTCCCTCTGCCGGGGCCGCCATGCCCCAAACTCTCACTCAGGTGTGGTTCATGGTTTCTCGGCTGCTTCCTGCCTAGATGTTAAACTTGAGGAAGGCAGGAGTGGGTGCGTCAGTATCACGGTGGATGCAGTGCCCTGCTGTGTGCGGGCGCAGAGTATGTGCAGGGGTCCAATTAGTATTTCTCAGGTCAGCTTCCGAAACTCTGATTAAATCCAGTGAACTATCAATTTCTGTCCTAGTAAATGCAAAGTTTTGACAATGAGTCCTCCCCCTGCCTGGTGCTGTTCTGTTTACTGTTTCGGTCTAAAGGCCTTTATAAACCATGAAGTGCTGCCCAAAAGTCCAGTGTGGTGTCATGACAGCAGTCAGTCCTGTGTCCTCGTCTTATGAACGTGTGTCTTGTGGTTCTGGAGGCGGTTCTAGGGGTGGGAGGTGACGGGATTTAGGCTCCGTGGATCTGCCCCTGGTCCCGGGGGCCAGCCGTCCCCTAGGGCCCTGCACTGAGCCGCGTGCCTGGTGCCCAACATGCTCCGCTGTCCGAGTCCAGACACCAGGGTCGCCGTGTGGGGCTTGCTCAGGGAAGTCCTTCCTCTTGTCACTTGCCCTCTGTCCTTGGGCGCTGCTGTCACGGGAGGGGAGGGAAGGCGGCCGCTCACCGGCAGCCGCACACAGTCCGAACGCTCACATTTTGGTTCACGGGAGCCACTCTGGCTACGACCCCACGTAGTTCCTTCCGCAGAAATGGCTCCCGGCTCCTTGTGGACTCATCTGGGGCTGCGGCCCTGGGACCCTCAGGCCGCCGTGCTCCCAGGGCTTCGCGGCCCCGTGCGTGGAAGAGGTGGGGACGGCGTCCACGGAGGAGTGTTGTCTCAAGAGCCTGACGTCGTAGCCGCCCAGGGAGCTGTGCTGGACGTGCTGCCGGGCTCCCTCGTCCAGGACGAGCAGGCTGCGTGCTGTAGCAAGCAGAGACAGGCACGGGCTGCCTGCACCAAAGCCCGCGTCTTTCCACTTGCTCAGGCCACAGCCCAGCTATGGGTAAAATACGCCCCCCCCCCACCCCCACCCCCACCCCCACCCCCACCATACACACAGTGACACTCAGTGTGCACAGACCAATGACTGGAATCCTAGGGATTGTGCGTTGTGGGGGTGGGGGTGCTCACTGACTGGGTCGCCGGTGCTAGAAGGTTAGGTTAGGGCTGACCCTCGGGTCACATTTCTGTCAACTGTGTGTTTCTCACAAAGAGCAAGGTCTGTGTCCCCCGTCCACGGCGGGTCCCGAGAGGGTGTGGTCCCGTGGGTGTGGTGTCCCTCCCTGGGAACATCTCGGGGGAGGCAGATGGCAGCTCGTTGGTGACCCTCCCCTGCAGGTGGGAGTCCGGGGCTTCCTCCCTCGGGACAGTAGATCCCCTCCCTGAAATGCTTCCATTCTCCCCACATGATCATCCAAGTGAAGCCAGCATCGTAGCAATAATTCACAATTTTAAACTAAAGAGAGAGAAGTAATTAGCGAGGATCCCTCCCACCCCAACCCATGGGAGTGTCCATCTGTGGTGTTTATCTGTTTGCGTCCACAATTGTAATACGGCGTTGTTGTTTGTATTTGTTGTCACGGTCACAACGTATTTGTTGTGCGTCTTTTCAGGCTCAGGTCACGATGTCACAGCTCATGGGATCAAGCCCACATGGGGTTCCGTGCTGAGTGTGGAGCCTGTTTGGGATTCTCTCTGCCCCTCCCCCACCCTCTCTCTGTCTCTAAATAAATAAGTAAATAAACTTAGAAAGGAAGGGAGACACTCACCGAGCTCTTTCCTGGGTTTTGCTGGCAGAGTTGGGAGCAGGAGGCGGCGTCCCCTTGAGGCCCCGGCTCTGACCTTGGATGGACCGAGCAGGCTTACTCGGGCTGCAGGCTACGTGTGGACAGGCTGCGCGTGCTTCTTGAGCTTGGGCCTCCTGTGCCGTGGAAATGAGTTGCCGGGACCCAGCCCACGTGGCGGCTGTGCCCATCAGTGCCTGGTGGAGCCTTGCACGTGGCCTGTGGCGTGTGGTGGCCCACGGTAGATGCTGACCTCACCGTATCCTGGACAGAAGCATTTTAAAATCACAAGCGCAGGAAAGATGACTGGTGACCATTCAGTATGCTTGACCACGAGGGCGTGACAGGCACTGGACAGGCTTGGGGGTGCCATCTGCAGAGCTGGGGCTGCACCGAGGAGGCAGCCGGGGGCTGCACAGGCCTGGGGGTGCGGGCAGGGCTCAGGGAAACAGCTTTTTACAGGTGTCCTTATTTTACGACTGACGTGGCTGTCCGCCTGAGAGGTCAGGCCTGTGAGCGGTCCTGCAAAGCTGGGGAACCGCAGGCACTGGTTAGGACGCTCCGGGAGGGACCAGCAGCCCCTTTGAGGTGGGGGCGCCACGTTGCCCTGTGTTCACCTGGGAGCAAAATGGTGGGGAGCGGATGCCGCGGGGTGAGGGCAAGCCCGCCATGGAAGGCCATCCCCTTCCACGCAGGATGCTGGTGCGCTTTGAATTTCAGGTAAACGAGTGGCATTTTAGTGTTAGGTCCCAAGTTTGCGTGGGAAAGATTCACACTACAAACTTGTTTGTGGTTTATTTCAAATTCACGCTTAACTGGGCCTACTTACTTCCTGAATCTGCCTACTTCATGCTGAAGGGGTGCGCCCTGAACTCCCGGCCAGTGGCCATCGGGGCTCACCTTCCTGTCTCTGAGGACCTGTCCCTCCTCCACCTTGTGAGCCCACACGGCTGGCCACACGCTCCTTGGACTTTCCACGAAGCTCTCGCTGTGTCTCCACCCCAGCCCGGCTGCACGCGCCACGGTCTGGTTTCAGCACCGACCTGGCAGACACATGGCTGACACCGCGGACGGAAGGGCGTGGTCCCCATGAGGCTGCCACACTCCAGGCTCCCAGTCCCCTGAGCTTGCCCCTGGCTGGCTGCAGATATGGAGGCTGCCGTGACCCTTGGATTTGATAATTCACTGAAACTCATGGTTAGATTGTTGCAAAGGACCTGTGCAGGGTGAGGTCGGGGCGGGTCCTGAAAGAGCTTCAGACACACCCTCTCCCTGTGGACTTAGGGCCGGCTTATCTCCCTTCAGGGACATCAGACACCCAGCTCTACTTGTTTTCATACAAAGTTCATTGCAGAGACAAATTTTAAATATCACCAATAAGGAAAAAACATTAAACAACAATAATCGTTTATAACCATCCTCGAGATACTCATTTTTCAGGTTCCACTATGACTGTACCGTGTATATTTTACCTACTTCCTTAGTTTGGCGTTGTGTTAAACATAGATGCACTTTAATGCATAAGGATTTACAACATTCTTTAAAAAAAATCTGTTTTAATGTTTAGTTATTTTGGAAGAGAGAGCACAAGCAGGGACAGGCAGAGAGAGAGAGAGGGAGACACAGATTCCAAAGCGGGCTCCAGGCTCTGAGCCGTCAGCACAGAGCCCCACGCGGGGCTCGAACCCACGAACCGCGAGATCGTGACCTGAGCGGAAGTCGGACGCTTAACCGACTGAGCCACCCAGGTGCCCCTCAAGACAGATTTTCTGACCAACCTTCATTGGAGAGAGGGGGGTGGATTTAATCGCACATGGAGTTTATTCAAGGGAAGTATAAAAGTCTGTGACAGAAACAGTGCAGGAGGAACTCTCAGGTTCACACGGAGACCAACTTCAAATCGAGTGTACGTGTTAAAACGAAGAGTTCTGTGCGGTCGCTGCCAGTGCCGCAGATCCTGGGTCGGTGATTGCAGGCAGGTTCCTGGGGAGGATAGAGCTGCCTCCCCAGGGACGCGCAGATCGGCGAGGTCCGTCTGCGTCGCCCCAAGCGCCACGTCAGCCACCTCCCAGCCCCTCTGTGCGTCCCCACTCCTGGCGGGGACACGGGCGGCACAGGAGGTGTCCTCCTAAACCCCCTCAAGTGTGCCAGAGAAAGCAATGTTAAGTATGTAGGCTGAGGTCCCAGCTTTGAGCACGGTATAAAACGCCTCCCGAGCTACTTCCGTTTATCCTTTCCTGTGCCCGTTTTGCAGCCCCCACGCAACTGCCCATCTTTCCCCACACGCACCACGTTATCTTCACATGTCTGTGCTTTAGCCGCGTTTATCTTTCATGCCTGGAAAACGTCTTGTATTGTTGGGGGAGCTAATTGCCCCCATCCTTCAGTGTCTAGCTGAGGCTTAATCTCGAGAGACTCAGTGGGACCCGCAGTGTCGCGTGTGGGTGGGCGCAGCACACGCTGGGTCGTGCGGGGATGCTCTGTGTGCATGGCTGGCTCCTTTACCACCAAGCGAGACCCTCCGTGGGCAGGGGCGCGTCTCATTCCAGGGCCTGGGGCCACGCTCACTGGTGTGAATGTTCCACTTCCCTCTGGAGCCTCTCTCCCTTCCCTGAAGGCTCACTCTGACCGCACACGCACACGTGTGAGCTGAATGTGGCATCGTGTTTTGTGGGGGGGAAACAGGAAGAAAAGGGAGCCCCCTTCTTCCCAGATGGGTGGTCACCTCATGAGATTGAAAAATAGAATAAATTGTTGGGGAGGGAGGGAGGGAGGGCCGTGTGTCACAGTCATGACAGGACCGCACGTGGCTGCCTGACCCCCAGAACCAGCCTGGGAATCCAGAAGACTGTTCGTGGAGCCTCGGCCACCCGCCGGCACCAGACCTTAAAACCGTACAGGACCCAGCACGGGCATGTCTTAGAACTGAGACCCTTGGCCGGCTCCTAAAGCAGGAATAGGAAGACAGTGGGCAGGTGGGTTATTTGAGATCAGTGAGGACACGGAAGTGTTGAGATTATAAAAGTGAACAGGAGAGAGTAGAATATACACTGATGATTCCTCTGTGTCCTGGGTGGGAGTGGGGTTATGAGAAGCTGGGTCTTACACAGGAGTGTTTACACACTTTGCACGCATTCTCACTGAACCCCCGCTCCTGCACGGCTGGGCCCACGTCCACTGGCTTCTCCCCTTGAGGGCCCCGACGGGCGCCAGTGCAGACAACAATCTAGAAAGCGAAAAATCCGGTCAGTGGGACAGGAGAAGGGGTTTTCCAGTGGTGATAAACACCCCCATTGGGCTCTTTTGGTTTTCTATACAATAGCTGAATAGAAAAGTTCTACCCTCGATTATACCTCAATAAAGCTGAAAAGAGAGAACAACAGTATAAAGGATCTTGGCATCGCAAAAAAAGGATTTTACTGTATAACCTAGAGCTGTTAGGGTTGGAAGCAGATCAAAAACTCATAAAAAATTCTGTAACCACGATGTAAATTACTCTCCTATCCAAATTGCTGTTTTCAAGATACATACACAGCTTGGGTGATGTGCTCGTAAGTTACCACTTCAGTTCATCAGTGTTCATCTCTCGCAGTAGACGCGGCCCCATAGGCTGCTCAGAGGAAGCCTGGTTTGCTCCGTTGTGCACCTGACTCACAGCCCTGGAGCAAACCGCAGGGCGCGCGGTAGTTATTTTCTGCATAAATAAAAGAGTTGGGACTTAGGGGTATGATGACTGAGAGACGGTGCGAAAATACGAGAGCAGAGGAATGAGCACAATGACGTATGCTCAAAATTCACAGGAACCGTGTCTCGATGACCGTCTTTTAGAAACTAGAAGTCATTTCTGGGGCGTCTGGGTCCCTGCCACCACCTCAGGGAGGGAAGGGATCTGCAGCAGATTTCAGTGCCAGTAGAACGTGCTGCTGGGGAATGTTGCTTCCTCCGCAGAGGCAGAATAAGAAAGCCCCCTTTCTCTCTGGTTGACACCCAGGGAGCATGAAAACAGGCATCTCAGACTGTGTGGCAAACAATACCACCCTTCACATTTTCACCTCATTCATTCACTTGACAAAGATTGGTTCAGTGTCTGGTCAGCTTGTACCGGACATTTTTGAGCCACAGGGTGCTGGCTCTAACGACATGAGATGGGCAGAATCTCCGTGCCCGTGTGCCTCCCCGAATGGTTTAGAGGCAGAGGCAGGGTGTGATCATGGAGGGCTGCCTGGAGAAGTCCCCTAGAGCCGGGCTGTAAAGGACAAGTGCCAGCATGGAATGCCACACCTGATTGCATTTCTTTTAAGACATTTTCTGAGGTCTCTACTTTTCCCTAACCCTAACCCTATCCTTTTCCTGTAGTGGGCATTTTGATTAAAGTTCTCAATTCCTAACCCTTGAGAAGGACCACGCATACAGCCTGTACTCTTCCCTCCCATACCTTGTGTCTCTCAGTTTGCTCATCTTTTCATCTGAAACCACTGGAAGGTTACTCCTGTTTATAATGTATTGTTGCTCTTGTGCTAGAATATTTTCCTTTAAATTGTCTCATTTGTTTCACGGTAAGAATTTGGGAAGCCACCCAACAGTGTGTACTCAGCACCTTAATAAACTATTCATTTTTTTCTGAGATCTCTTGATTTTTCTGGAAAGAAAATCGTTTCATCTGAGTAATGATTTTGCATCTTTTTGTTTATTGAGTGATATTAACTATCCAGCTGATGTAGTGTTTACTGGTTTGTTACATAAATGGATTCATATCTACATATAACCAGCAGGCTTAATGATCATTACTTTATAATAGATTTTGAAGCTCATTTAAGGAACTTGTATCTGTTTGGTTTTCATAAAAGTTTTGATCAATTTTGCAAGTTAAACCTTGTCAAATATCTTTTTACTCTGCATTGCAGTGATAATCTGCCATATCCTGCTATTAACTTATGAAAATAATGACATTCATCATTTCCCTAATATTGCTTTCTGAGTTCCCCAGAGTAAATCACCATTGTGTTAGTGGCATTATTAATTTTATGTATCAGTAAATTTCTGTTGCTTCTATCCTACTTAGGAATTTGTATCTGTGAGTAAGATTGGTATGTAAGTTTCTCGTGATGCGGTTCTCAGGTTTTGGTAGCAGTGGTGAGCCAGTGTCCTAGGCGAATTCCCCTGTGTTGTGCACTTTAAATGGTATGGGAATGATGTCTCCCCTCACCCCTGAGAACAGTACCGTAATTGTGCCTGTGACTGTCAGCTTTCATGCGGTGACCTTGGACTCTGAGGCCAGTCATTCCCACAGCCCTGGGTTGGCTGAGCCCCTGCCTGTCCCTGAGTCAGCTCTGGGATCCTTGCTCGCGGGGAGAATGAGCACAGAGCAAACGCTCAGTCTCCAGACTGTATGCGTGCCTCACCTGTCCCGCTGGCCCATCTGTGTTCCCTGGGAGATGGCGTCCCCCTGCTCCGCCCCACGAGCGTGGATCATGGTCTCCTGTCTACCCTATCTCCTGCTGCCCTCATGAGCCCCCTGCCTCCTGGGAGCCCTGCTGTGGCCGCAGCTGGAAGGCACACAGCTTCCACACAGGCTGTCAGGGACCCCTTGGTCCTGCTGTGCTTTCTCCAGACCCCCTTCCTCCCTGCCGCTGCCTGCCCTCCTCACCACCACTTTCCCCCGCCCCACCTCACCCAGCTGGCTCCTTTTTAGTTCTCAATGTTTATTTTAAATGTCCTGAAGCTTTTCTTGACCAATCTGAATGAGAGTAGTGGCGATAAACACTGTGTATCCATTGCCTACCATGAGCCAGCATCTCGGGGTCGGGGTGCATCCTAACATGAGCCAGCATCTGGGGGTGGTGGTGGCATCCTCTGTCCCCCCAGCCGGGCCGCTCCTGAGAGGGAATGGTGGCTGTACTAGGCGAACCAGTGGCGCCATGTGGACCGGCGCTGTGGAGGACATGCTGGGAGGTCACATGGGCTCCATTGCCACCTGCCCTATTACTCTGCCATGTCTGCTCTGCAGAGAAGTGAGGCAGAGAGCCACCCGGGAATCTGATCCTGGGGGCTCCACTATCCTCTTACACGGCCCCCTCTTCACTCATCCTTCACCTTTTCCTTAGCTTCCAGATACTCGTAGGTCTGTGGGGTCCTCCTTATGTCTGCAGCTGCAGCCAGGTCTCGCGCCCCACGTCAGCGAGGGCACGGCGTCTTCACTCAGGGCTGCAGACCTGGTCCTTAGCACACGTCCGGGAGGCTTTCGAGACATCTCTGCAGTGGATACGTGCATAAATATTTGCTATTCTTGCCACTATCGAGACCCTCTAATTAGCCTTGAATTATACACAATATTCTCTAATGAATTAAGAACCATCTGGTGCTGTTGTTGTTTCCATGTGCGTGGCCATATCTGAACTTAACTGGGGCACACGCACATCTCCTCTGACTACAACCCACTAGAGCTCACACTTAGAGTCGCGGTGCAATCCACACGTGGAAGCCTTGCCCCCACATTCTGCTGCCTGCTGTGCTCCGTGGACGTAGGCGAAACCCAGAGGGCCATGCCGGTGTAGGAAACAGTGGGTACCATTAATAAAAACGTGGGGCAAAGAGGCAGAGTGGAAGGAAATTAAGAACAGAGTATCTCAGTTTCAGTGAGAAGAACAGGATCATGACACCTAAGTGGGAATTAAGACAAAGAATTCGTGAGAGAAGAGCAGAAATTTGAGTTAATGTAATGCTGTCCTCTTGACGGGTTGCCATCCCTGGATGGGACCCCACACGATGAATATGTGTACATGAGTAGGTTGATGTGTGTGGGAACACACACGCCACGGATGCTGTCCTGGAAGGAGCCTGTATCATATGTCCCTGGTGCCGCTCCTTCGCAGAGGGTGATTTCCTTCTCATTTGTGAAGGGAGTTTCTTCACTGTTTTTTTCTGGTCTTAAGGAGCATGAGTAGATGGGTGTGTGCGTCTCAGACTTACATCCGTCCATGGGGATCGAGAAAGGGCGCCTAGCCTTGTCAGATTTGAGTTTTCAGGTATTGCATGAAAAAAGTCTCAATTACCCCAAAGGACGAGCGATAATTATAAGCAGCCATGTTTTCGCCTCATCCTGGAAGCCTTGGCATTCTGGAAAGGTACATCACCCCTTGAGTGAATTAGGCTTCTGTCCTAATTGTTATGGAACCACCGATAACGTTTTTTTAATTTAATTCTCTCCTTAAACTGCAGTGTGTAATTTCACATTACCAGCTATCACCTTCTGTCTTGCTGTCGTGCATAGATCATCCTGTCTTCCCCACCAAAAAGCTCATATTTTCCCTGAATTGGATGTAAAGTAAACAGTTATGATGTAAGCAGTGGTAACATGATTAGAGGATAAATTCTGTTCTGTCTTGGTTGATGGAAGGTAATGAAAAATCAAGGTAAAGAGGATACGTTTTTTTCAACCAAAGGTGCTGTTTGTCACTTTACAATGAGACATAACAGGATAATACCTCTGCATTTTTTAAGCAGTGACTAGAGGGTGGGAAGGAAAAGGATGAGTTTGAACCAATTAGTGGGTGGATGACATTTCTCTTTCCTTTACCAGACTACTAGTGAAAGTTTAAAGCATTGAAGAAAAAAATCATTGCATAATAAGGGCTGCTTGAAAAAAATAGTATGACCAGAATTGCTGATCCTTGCTTCCCCTTTCTTATTGTAAGCAGGAGAGAAATCCAAGTTAAAATAGTGTTTATTAACTGCTTCTTGACAGGCTGATACCATTTTAAAATATGATTTATTAAAATTCAGTGTGGCTCAAACACCAGAGATGGCTGCATAGAGTCAGTGGCACTGGTTTATCTGGTTCCCACAGTAAGACTTTCCAAATGGAAGGACATTGTTTTGCAAAGGGACCCCCCCCCATGGTTAAGTTATCCCCTGCTGTCATTATGGAGGGTTTTGAGATGATGGTTTAATTTTCCCCTAACTGGGGCAGGACAGTTACCTGCTGGAATTCTAAGAACAAAATCAGTTGAACAATAGGCAGATACTGATTGAGCACCAACTGTATGCTCATTTCTGGTGAGCAACATGTAAGATAGGAAAGAAGTTGCATAGTCCTTGTTATTAAAAACACTCAGGGGGCACAGGGCAGGGGGTGGAGCGGCTCAGTCGGTTAAGCTTCTGACTTCAGGAAGCTCAGGTCATGATCTCATGGTTCATGGGTTTGAGCCCCGTGTGGGGCTCTGTGCTGACAGCTCAGAGCCTGGATCCTGTTTTGGATTCTGTGTCTCCCTCTCTCTTTCCTTCCCCTGCTCATGCTCTGTCTCTCTCAAAAATAAATAAACGTTAAAAAAATTCTTTTTAAACACTCAGAATATTTTCTTAACCTTAACTATATGACTTTGTCAGCTTTGATTTCTTCTTTTTTTTTATGTCTCCTTGATGTTAATTAATATGAGGGCAGATCCAAATTAACCAATCAAAATGGGCGTTTTAGGGTGATATGTTTGAGGCATGATGGTGGGCAGAGTTTAAATCACAAGGATAATTAAAGTAGGGTTTCTACTCTCCAATACCTTATCTTACTTTCCTGTTGGCATTTCCCCGGCATTCATGGAGCATTTCCCAGGGGCCAGGGAGAAAGCGTGTAAAGATGGATAAGGCAGAGTTCTTCCACATAAGCAGTGCATCTGAGTGTTGCTGTGAGTGCTGCAGTCTGCAGTGAGTTTTCTCTGCCGTATCCTGAGTACCTAAGACACAGCCTGCCTGGCAGATACAAAGTGTCCAATGAGAAGTCAATGAATTAATAAATATTTATACACAAGTTCATTTTTTTATTATTTAAAAAAATTTTTTTAACGTTTATTTATTTTTGACAGAGAGGGGCAGAGCATGAGGGGGGGAGGGGCAGAGAGAGAGGGAGACACAGAATTCAAAGCTAGCAGCACAGAGCCTGACGCGGGGCTCGAACTCACGAGTTGTGAGGTCATGACCTGAGCTGAAGTCGGACACCCGACCAACCGAGCCACCCAGGCACCCCACAAGTTCATTTTTTAAGGCCTCTTTACATCCAGGGTTTCACTTCACCCTCCCAAAAACCCCGTGTAATGATAGAGCAGAAACTAATGAAATACAGAAGAGAAAAACAAGAGAGAAAGTCTATGAAAGCAAAACTTTGTTCTTTGAAAAGATCAACAAAACTGTTAAGCTTTTAGCTAACTGCTGAAGAAAGAAAAGAGAGACAATTCAAATTATTAAAATCCAGAGTGAATAAAGAGACATTACAACCAACCTCCAGAAAGAAAACAATTACAAGGTAGCATCCAGAATATGTGAGGATATTCTGACAGAAACGATAAAAATGTTTGGAACCAAACAGAGGTGGTGCTACACAGCCTTGTGAACATGCTAAATGCCACTGGATTGTTCCGGTTAGCTTTATGTTACGTGAATTTCACCTCAATTTAAAAAAAAGGAGACTTAAGAATTTTAAGACAGTACTATAAACAATTGTAAGCCAGTAAATATCAGTTAGCAGAAAGAGATGAATTCCTAGACACATACTACCAAAACTGACTCAGTAAGAAATAGAAAATCTGAATAGACCTATAAGAAAGAGAGAGATTACATTAATAATCCCCTAAAAATGTTAGAAATAATGACTGAGTTCAGCAGGGTTACAGGAAACAAAATCAATTTACAAAAATTAATTTCATTTATGTAGACTTCCCATGAACAAGCCAACAATGAGCAAAACGTAATGAAATTAGTACAGAATTTATACTGTGACAACTATAAACTATTGTGGAAGGAAATTAAAGATTAAATTAATGGAAAGGCATGCTAAGTTCATGGACCAGATCAATACACTTGATGTTGTTAAGCTGGCAGTATTTCCCAAATTGGTCTACAAGTTTAACAAATCCTTATTAAGATCCCGGCTGATTTTCTTCCCCAGAAATTGATGCACTGATCCTAAAATTCACTTGGTGATTCAGAGCAGCCAAAATGGCCTTGAAAAAAAGAATTTGTAAGTTCTCACACTTTCTGATTTCAAAACTTACTGCAGATCTATAGTAATCAAGATAGTATAGTTCTGGCAGAAAGATTGACATATAAATCATTGGAACAGAATCGACAGCCCAGAAATAAACCCTCACAATTATGATCTGTTGCTTTTCAACAAGGGCACCAAGACAATTCAGTGGAGAAAGGATAATGTTTCCAACAAATAGTGCTGGGACAACTGGACATCCCCATGCAAAATCTCTCCTTTACACCATATGCAAAAATTAGTAACTCAAAAGGAATCAAATTTTAAAGATTAATAACTGAAACTATTAATAAAACAGAGGCAAATCTTCACAACCTTGGAATAGGCGATGCTCTCTTTGATGTTACACCAAAAGCTCAATTGGCAACGAGAAAAGAAGATAAATTGGAATTCACCAAATATTCTTAAAACCTTGTGTTTCAAAGGGCACCATCAAGAAAGGAAAGGACAACCTGCAGAGTGGTAGGAAATATTTGCACGTCATCTAACAAGGGTTTATCTAGAGTATGTACAGACCTCCTCCAATTCAGTTTTTAAAAGTTCTCGCTCTGAAGAAGACACACAGTTGCCAAGAAGCACATGGAAAGGTGCTGGCCGCCATTCATCGTCAGGAACACGCAGACTAGCACAGCCATGAGGCGCCACTTCATTCACACCCTCCGCGGTGTCCATACTAAAGGCAGACGGACAACACCGAGTGTTGGCAAAGACGTAGAGAAATCAGGCGCTTGTAAACTGCTGAGGGGAATGCAACATGGTGCAGCCACTGTGGAAAACAGGCTGGCGGTTCCTCAGGTGACCGAACGCAGGGTTAGTATGTGGCTCATCCTTCCCCTCGTAGGTATGTACCCAAGATAAATATCCACACAAGGCTTACATGCAAATATTCAAAGCAGTGTTACTAATAATAGCCAAAGTGTGGAAACAGCCCCGATGGCCATCAACTAGCTGATGGGTGAATGGATTAATACATTGCACTGTTCCTACTATGGAATAGTTTTCAGCAATAGCAAGGAATGGAATTTGAACACACACTACAACGTGGATGAACCTTGAAAACTTTACATTCATTGGAAGAAGCCAGACACAGAAACCACATGTTATAGGATTCTGTTCCTATAAAATGCCCAGAATAGGCAAATGTTCATAGAAAGTAGATGAGTGGTTGCCCACAGTTGAGGGGATAAGGAAGTTGGGAGGGGTGACTGCTAAAAGGCATGGGGTTTCTTTGGGGTGTGATGAAAATGTCCTAAAATTGATGGTGGTCACAGTTGCATGTATCTGTGAATATACCCAGAACCATCAAGTTGTACACTTTAAATCGAGTAAACTGTGTGATATGTGATTATATCTCAGTACAGCTATCCCCTGTAATCCCCCAGAAAGCCGACTTTGTGACATGTAATCACCATTACCTTTATTTTATTTTAGTTTAGTTTAGTTTAGTTTAGTTTAGTTTATTGTCAAGGTGGCTAATATTGTCAAGTGTGTAAAGTGTGCTCTTGGTTTTGGGGTAGATTCCCTTGGTTTATCGCTTACATACGACACCCAGTGCTCGTCCCCGCAGGTGCCCTCCTCAGTGCCCATCACCCACTTTCCCGTCTCCCCCACCCCCCATCCACCTTCAGTGTGTTCTCTGCATTTAAGAGTCTCTGATGGTTTGCCTCCCTCCCTCTCTGTTTGTAACTATTTTTTCTTCTTCCTCTCCCCCATGGTCTTCTGTTAAGTTTCTCACATTCCACATATGAGTGAAAACATTTGATATCTGTCTTTCTCTGACTGACTGACTTATTTCACTTAGCAGAATACCCTCCAGTTCCATCCACGTTGCTGCAAACGGCAGGATTTCATTCTTTCTCATTGCCAAGTAGTATTCCATTGTATATGTAAACCACATCTTCTTTATCCATTCACCAGCTGATGGACATTCAGGCTCTTTCCATAATTAGGCTATTGTTGAAAGTACTGCTATAAATATTGGGATACATGCGCCCCTGTGAATCAGTACTCCTATATCCTTTGGATAAATCCCTAGTAGTGCTATTGCTGGGTCATAGGATAGTTCTATTTTTAATTTTTTGAGGACCCTCCATACTGTTTTCCAGAGCGGCTGCACCAGTTTGCATTCCCACCAACAGTGCAAGAGGGTTCCCGTATCTCCACATCCTCACCAGCATCTGTTGTTTCCAGAGCTGTTAATTTTAAGCACTCTGACTGACCACTACCTTTATTTTAAAGACAAGGGCTCTGAGACCCAGTGTGTCATAACAGCTTGTTTGTGAGCCTAAAGCTGTCGGGGTAGCTACAGAGGGACATGAAGTCCAGTCTTTAATCCCAACCTTCATTCTGTTCCTAGTCTGCATTACAGTATATACAAAAGGACTGCTATAGGAATTGGAAAGTATCTACAGAAGCAAGGAATCGGAATTTTGAATTACTTTTTCTCCGGTTTGAAGGAGAGTCCAAAATGCTTATTTAGGACATTTACAACGCAGCATCGTCACTTTTACAGGTGGTGGTAGCTGACCAGTCAACTAGATAAGGCGTCCCATTTTGACCTCCAGGGGCTGCCAGGCTGTGGGAGCCGGTCCACCGAAGTGAGGAGCTAGCATCAGGAATGGGCACTCCAGGCCGGAGCTTGCGTGGCTTGGCCTTTACGTTGGGATGTCCTTCCTCTCCTTAAGGACTCTGAGGAGCCCTGCCCTTGGAACCTGACTTTCTCTGCCAGCTGTGAACACTCCTCTGCCCCCGTCTCTCGGGCTCTCAATTTCTGGGCTTTTCTGCAACCCTCTCATGGTCGTGACTGCCACATTGACCTGTGGGTGGCGAAGAGGAAAGCGTGGTCTTCTCTGGGTCACCTGACCTTGCCCCAACTGGTCTTGTCCCTTGAATTGCATGTCCGAGGCTGGATTGTTAGTGGGCCGGTATGAGGTGTAATAAGGTGGGGACTGTGATGTTCAGGCATAATTCGTTCCTTTACAATTGATTATGGATATTTGTGTCTATTGAGTGTTTCATTTACAAGGTGCTGCCATATATAGCATTTCATTTTCCTCTCTCAAAACTCCTGCAAAGTGGAGATGATTGCTCTTCGAGAAAGAATTTATGCAGCATGTTCAGGAACTTACCTGAGGCCACTCACTCATCTGTTCTTTTTCCCACTAACATTTTTGAACGGCTTTATTGAGATGTAATTAGCAAACCATATAATTTACCCTTTGAAAGCATACATTTTGATGAGTTTTTTAGTGTATTTATAGGGTTGTGAAACCATCACCACCCCTACTTAGTTTTAGCACGTTTTTGTCCCCCACAGAAGAAATCTTGGGGGCACAGGCCCATGAAGCATCACTTCCTATTCCACGGCCACCGTTCACTGGCCCTGGACAACCACTGTTGTGTTCTGTGTGTCCACAAATTTGTCTGCTCTGGACGTTTCAGATAAAGTGAATGCTACAGGACTAGTGGTCAACATTTTGTGCCCCCTTCACACAGCACAGTGCTCCCCAGGTCCATGCATGCTGTAACATGTATCAGAACTTCATTCTTTTCATGCCTGAATGTGATTTCACTGTATGGATATTCTCAATTGTGTTTGTCCATCTATTGAGTAATGGGCATTTGAGCTGTGTCTTCTTTTTGGCCCTGATGAGCCACATGGCTGTGAATACTGCTGTGTGAGTTTTATATGTGTTCCACTAACTTTTGTTGCATGTTTGGCTCACCCCGTGCCACGTGGTGTATTTACAAAAGTAGATCTGGTCTTGCCTCTGCTTGAAGGAGTCCTCCATTTAATAGTGGGGTAAGCTGTGGTCCCATGAGAACAGTCCCTGTGACTGTGTCATTAATTACTGGAATGTCCTGCGTAACATCAGGATCTCCAGGAGATCCTGGGTGGGGGGCTGTGTGACTGAGCTCAGCGTAAAACAGTGCAGGGTGGGTAGCAGCTGGGTCACAAAGCATCTGGGTTGCGTTTAAGAGAACCTGAGGTTAGGAAGTCATTGAGGCAGGACTCAGCCTCGGAACTTCTGAAGCCCATGTCTGAAGGCTCTACTCTAATTTTGCTCCACTTTATGGTTATTAACAGATGATCTTGTCAACAAGAGCTTACTGAGTACCTGTCCAGTGGCTTTCTAAGCAACTAAAGGAAAATAGGGAGAACATAAGGTCGCCTTAAGGATCTCACTTCCTACTTGACAAAGCATGTTACATACTGGAGACGTGAAAAGTGCTGTGTTAACCCACAGGACTGCAGCATAAGCTATGTGCTCTGTGTCCTAGATGAGACGGTGTCCTATGGATGCATGTGAACTATAAAAATCATCCCTGTGAAACGAGGGACTCAGTATGCCCCAAGGGCCTCCACTGGGGTGATTCTAATGTGATCGATCAGTTGGTGCGCGCTGATGACACTATTGAAACTCCCAAATGAGCATCTACATGTTTTCAAAGACAAAACGTCAGAGAGAAATTCTTCATTACTATAGAGCCTAAAATGGTTGAGAAAAACTGAGTGTAAAGGGGCTCTCCCCTCCTTCCAAGGGGAAGGTACTACATGGGCCTGGTCATAGGCGGAGTATTGGTTCCCTGGGGCTGCTGTACCAAAGTACCATGGACCTGGGGGCTCAGACTGCAGAGACCTGTTGTGTCACATTCTAAGCCCAGAAGTCTAACCCAGGGGTCAGCAGCGGCTCCTGCTGAGCCACAGGAGGCTCCATCACAGGCCTTCCTCACCCTGGCGGTCCCCTGGCTTGAACAGATCTTCACACGGCATTCTCCTGTCTGTACCTCTGTGTCCACGTATCCCCTCTGTATAAGGACACCAGTCATACTGGAGTAGGGACCCTGGAATGACCTTGCTGTAACTTCACTAATTCCATCTGCAGTGACCCTATTTCCAAATAAGGTCCTGGTCTGAGGTGTGGCGGGGAGGGGTTGGGGAAGCTAGGGTTTCAACATGTGAGCTTTGAAGGCCATAGTTCAATCTTGATTCCAATTCTAAAATCCCATGTCAGAGAATGGTTTGAAAACAAGGCTTAAAATTATATCCCTCAATCTGAATTTGATTTTGGGACTGCTAATGAATTTGGTTTTTTACTTAACTTTGACATAAAGTGTGAGATGGTGAGAATTAGCCCAGAATGAAGAGATCTTTGGGCTGGGGCTGTGTGTATGTTCTCGAGTGAGGAAGGGCACAATGTCTATAGCAGGTGCAGTGCAGACACTTTTTAATGTTCTGTTAATATAATACTGGGTTCAGGAGACCCCTCATTTCTTCCTTGGAGTCATTACAGGTGGTCCCTGCCAATGCCCACCTACGTGAACACTGCAGGAAGTAGAATCTGGTTCATCTGGGGGTCCTCTGATACACTTCCATCCTGGGTGGGGAACAGTCAGCTCCTAAAATCTTTAGCTCTGCATTGGGCTCAGTCATTTGTAATAGGCTTCATCTTAACTAACGGAAATGACTTGTACTAACTGCATAATTTTAATTTCTCAGAGCATGAATGTGATTTAGATTTCAGGTCAGCAAAAAATATGTAGGTGGTAAAAAAAAAAAAAGTAATCAATCCTGGAAACATTCAGATTGTCCTTATTTAATTTTATAGTTCAGTGCTACCTACACTGTTAAATCTGGTGATTCAATTTTCACAACCTAGAAATACAGAGAAAAATACAGCTGTCACACTGTTCAAGTGACTTTTCTAATAAATGTTTTTGAAGTTTTAATATGACAGTATACATCAATTATGAGCATTACCTCTGTTTTAAATGTTTCTTTATGATACGAGATTATCTCTGAGAGTTCTATGGGGAAAGATGTGCATTTAAGACTTGCTTTGATGATTGGCATTTCAGTGTAATTTGGTGTAATGGGATTTAATTTATTTGTAGATAAACTTACCTAAAGGGACCAACACAAGAACAGAAATCTCATAGCTTATATAAACAACGGAAAATTAATTAACATGGAAGCACTAATTAGTTTATCCAATTTGCTGGCAGAGCTCTGGGCACTGAGGTACTGAGGAGAAGAGGCTCTGTGTTGGGAGGTGGGTGGAGGAGAGGGGCAGAGGGGAGGCTTGGCGGGCTAGGAGAGGGGCCGTGAAGCCTACTGTCCACAGATTGGAGGAGGCACTGGTGCCCAGATGAGGTCGCCAGCTAGGGCCATGGCCCTGACCTTGTAGCCGGAACGTCGGCTCCCTGTATCACCTGTCTGTCTCCCATCCACACGGTGGGGACGGGCCTGTGTGGCTGACATCACTTGTAGACTAGAGAACATTCCTCTCTCTGGAATGCCTCCTCATCCCGTTTCCTTCTAAACATTGCTCAAGGTCATTTCCTCAAAGGCACTACCCTCACTTAGAGAGGTAGTCCTAGCTTTCCGGTCTTGTGCACCTTTCCTTGGGCGCACTGACCACAGGTGGCATGTTACATTTGTCCTTGGGACTCCCTGGTTAATACATGCCTCCCTTACTTGAAGGTAAGCCCTGGGTGTGGGGGAGAGAAACCTGCAATGAATGGATGAATGAGGGAAGGAAGGAAGGAAGGAAGGAAGGAAGGAAGGAAGGAAGGAAGGAAGGAAAATCTCCCCTGCTGGTTCAATGTCATCTCAAGCATTCTGCTCTCTGCAAACGTGTTCCTGACCTGTCCCCAGGCAAACTCCAGCATTCTTAACCCTATTTTCCACTTTCCATTACTGTATTTTATTGTGCGTACATGTTCCCTCCTCCACGGACATGGGCTCCTCGCACTCAGAGACTCAGCGTGGGACCTGCCTCACGGTGGGCTCTCACATCTTCGCACTAAATGAAGAGGGGGCGACCAATGAGCAGGGAGCAGGTGGGAGCCTCCAAACCCTAACACAAATACACTCTGTGCTGAGTTTCACAAAGTGGGAACCCATTGGCCGGCAGAGCTTTTGTGGGGAGGAAATGGGATTCTGCCAGGCCTTGGCACCTGTATATTTTACTAAAGCTGCACTACGTCCCTTTCCACAAATACCCATAAACCCACATCCTTGCAGACTATGGCCGTTTCCACTGCTGAGCTGCCCAGGACTCTACATTGAGTCATGAGATATGGGGACTGGATTGTGGAGGACAAAGAGCCCCAGCTGGGAGCATTGGCTTTGCAGCAAAGCAGACTGGGCACTGGCTGTCCACGTAACTTGGGGACTTTCAAGTCTTGGACCTTGAGAAGAGGAACACAGGTGGTCAGAGAGGTGGGGGGCAGGGGTGGGGGCTGGCAGCAGCCACCCTGGGAAGAAGGACCCAGAGGTACCCATGTTTCTCAGAGGGAGCCCCCAACGCCCCATCTGGCAAGGAGGCCTGTGCACACGCCCAGCGTTTGCTGGACCAGGAGCTGACCACGCTCTTCCTGTTTTTTTCTGTTCTTCCCTGCAGTTGTTTTCTCTGATGGTGATTCTGTTGTTGAGAACTGCTCATTCCCATCTCAGGTTTCTGGTTCCCTCTCATGATAAGTCATGAAATCAGTTACTTTCCACTTTCCTCACATTAATTTGAGAAGTTGGGTAACTGGATCGCTCGTTGGATTTTCCCTGTATGGCCCTGTTACTTTCCTAAGTGGGATTTAAAACAAACCAATCGGGCATATTTCCTGGTATTCCACAGCCTACTTGTGTGGGGCCTTCCATCCCACAACCGTTGCTTTCCTCCTGTCTTACAGGAGCCCTCAGCAGTCACTGTCTTACCTCTGTGCCTTCTCTCAGATGCTCATCCACCTGCTACCACAGAAGTCTTTCTGAAACACAAGTTTGTTTATGTAACAGCCTTGCTTAAAACCCCTGAGTAGCTTCATTGTCCCAGAGGGTGGAGCCCCACCCCTGGGACTTATTCTTTTATTAAGCAAATTAAGCAAGCTGATTAGACCCCTAGAATGTGACCCTGCCTGCCCTTCCTGGTTCAAGCTCTGCTTCAGATATGCCCAGCCATTTTTAGGCTTGCCTATATGCTGGAGGTTCGTTCTTGTTCTTGTTTCAGAGGACCTGATGCAGGTACAGGGTGGATTTATTCGTGCACATATGCGTCTTCTGCACAACTAACTCTGTACTCCAGTTCGCAGCCCGTGTTGGACACTGTAGCCAGGCGCTCAAATAATCATGGTACAAATGATGCATCATAGACCATTTTCACTTAACATTGCATAATGTGGATTGTAGATGTGCACTAAAGGCTGTGCGTATGTATGTATATATATGTGTGTGTATACATATACGTACATATATGTATATAATCATATATATTCGTTATACAATTATATATACTTATACGTATGTATACTATATATATATATACACACACACACACACACACACACACACACACACACACATAATCTCCTGAGGGAGAGAGACGATTCTAATGAGACTCAAGTATTACAAAAGTTGCTGCAGAAGCACAGAGAAGGAGCCATTTAATTCATTATGGAGCCCTACAGCTAACTTCCTGAAAGGATTGACATTTACAATGCATCTTAAAGAATGAATAGAATTTCAGCAAATGGTGCTGAATATCCTCACACAAAAGAATAAGGTTGGGCCCTTACCTCACATCATATGTAAAAATTAAAGTAAAATGCAGCAAAGATTTCAATGTAAGAGCCAAAATTATAAAATAAAATGAGCACAAATCTTTGAGCTTTTAGATTAAGTAATGATTGAGCATCTGACTCTTAATCTCTTGATCAAGCCTCACATCAGGCTCTGTGCTGAGCATGCAGCCTGCTAAAGATTCTCTCTGTCTCCCTGCCCCTCCCCCACTTGTGTGTGTGTGCATGCTCGTTCTAAAAATAAATAAATAAATAAATAAATAAATAAATAAATAAATGAATAAATAAAATTTTTAAGAAGGTAAAGTAATGGTTTCTTAGGGAACCAAAAGCACAAGCAACAAAACGACTAATTGAACTTCATTAAAATAAAAAATGTTTCAGAGGTCACCATCAAGAAAGTGAAAAGAAAACCCACAGAATAGGGAAAATGTTTGCAAATCATATAATATATACAACTCAATAATAAAAAGACAAATAAGCCAATAAAAGAATGAACAAAGGACTTTGAATAGATATTTCTCCGAAGAAGGCATACAGACAGCCAATAAGTACAAGGAAAGGGGTACAACATCACTGTATGTCAGAGAAATGCAAATCACAGCCACATTGGGATACTATTTCACACCCATTAGGGTGGCTTTCATCAGAGATAGCTAGTAACAAGTGTTGGCCAGACAATGGAGAAATTGGAACCCTCACACTCTACTGTTGTTTGGGAATGTAAAATGGTGTAGCCACTTGTGAAAACAGTTTGGTGTTTCCTCAAAATGGTAAACGTAGAGTTACCATATGACCAGAAATTCCATTCCTTGGTGTATATTCAAGAGAAGTGAATCATATGTCCACTCAAAAACTTGAACATGAATATTTAGAGGGGCATTATTCATAAGAGTCAAAAAGTGCAAACAACCCAAGTATCCAACAACCAAGAAATGGGTAAATAAATGATGAATATCCATACATTGGAATATTATTTAATGATCACAAGGAAGTATGACACATGCTATGTAGCAGAATAAACCTTGAAAACATCTTGCTAAGTGAAGTTGGTCACATATTACAAGCATATAGGATTCCAGTCACATAAATTGTCCAGAATGGGCAAATATATACAGAAATTAGCAGAGTGGTTTCCAGGGGCTGAGAAGATGAGGACTGGAGGTGGACTGCTAAAGGGTAGAGGGTGGAAATGTTCTCAGATTGATGGTGGCAATGGTTGCACATCTCTGTGAATATGCTGAAAGCCACTGAATTGTACACTTTATTTTATTATTATTTTTTAAATGTTTATTCATTTTTGAGAGACAGGCATGAGCAGGGGAGGGGCAGAGAGAGAGGGAGACACAGAATCCGAAACAGGCTTCAGGCTCTGAGCTGTCAGCAGAGAGCCTGATGTGGGACTCGAACCCACGAACCATGAGATTATGACCTGAGCCGAAGTCGGACGCTCAACCGACTGAGCCACCCAGGTGCCCCTGAATTGTACACATTAAATGGGTGAATTGTATGGTATGTAAGTGGTATCTGAAAAGAGCTGTTATTTTTTTATTTGTATTTTTTTAAGTTTATATATTTATTTTGAGAGAGAGACACAGAAAGCAAGCAGAGAAGTGGGAAAAAAGAGAGAGAGAGGGAGAGAGAGAGAGAATCTCAAGCAGGCTCCACACTGTCATTGCAAATCCTGATGCGGGGCTCAAACTTGTGAACCATGAGCTTGGACCTGAACTGAAACCAAGTGTCAGCACTTAACTGACTGAGCCACCCAGGCACTCCCAGAGCTGTTATTTCTAAAAATCACTAAGGAAAAAGGAGGAGTAGTCATTTGCCAGACAAGGGCAGAAGGATGCACTCATGAACAATGCAGTGTGCAAAGACCCAGGGCTACACAACAGCCTGGCTTGATCTGAGAGGGCTGTGTAGTCCTGGGTGGGTGTAGTGCAGCCTAGCGGAGGGCGGGAGAGGTGCCTTCTATTCCTCGCTGAGAAGTGAAGGCTGTTATAATTTAGGAAATCGATCTCCTGACAGGTCAGAGCAGGGGAGTAATGACACTTTTAACTTTCACATTAAAATTTTGTGTTGAATTTTGTTCCTGTTATTTGTGTACTATCAATGACTGCCTTTCAACTCAAATGAGCACATTTGTCTCCATAAATATAGTAAATGTGTTATGGATAGGGTCCCTGTCTGTGTCTTCTAAACACTTTGTAGTCACTCTGTTAAATTTGGTCACTTTAATGTTCAGGATGTGTATAATTCGCCCAAATAAAATCAATAATTTAAAAATATTTTTAAGTTTATTTATTTTCAGAGAGGCAGTGTGAGCAGAGGAAGGCCAGAAAGAGGGAGAGAGAGAATCCCAAGCAGACTCTGCACTGTCAGCACAGAGCCCAGTGCAGGGTTCAAACTCATGAAATCATGAGATCATGACCTGAGCTGAAACCAAGTAGGAGGCTTAACCAATTGAGCCACCCAGGCATCCCAAAATTGATAAATTAAGGAGAGCAATTATTCTAAATCTGGAAGAGTTCTAGAAGCTGTCAGCCAAATCTGGAACTGTATAAATGAGTTTCCCACCTATAGCAGTTCCACTCGGACCACGAGAAACTGAGTTGATGCTTTCGGCTACATTACTGCTTTTCAGGTTTTCATCCCTCAATACTCTCCATGCCTTTCTACAAATACAACTTGTCCACGGCTGCCAAAATCTTGATGAATCTCTTAGCCACATTTCACCTCTGCTGACCCTCTGAATTCGGGGGTCACTGCTGCTGTTCTACACAGGATTTCATCATGAAGTATGAGTTTAGGAGTCCATATTTTAAATCACTTTCAGACTTGGAGACAAAGCTTCCACTGTAGCTGTGTTTGGCTCCAACTCAAGGTAATACTTCATATAGTCTGAACTATCACAAGGACTTACTCTCTTTGAAAAATAAATTCAAGATAAATTCAAAAACATTTGTAAAGACCCTATACTTTGTCAGGTAGGTGTAACTGCCTTTCAACTTCATCCACTGCCTACAAGTGACATAAATGGAAAAGAAATAGGTTATGATGGGTCAAAAAATAGAAAATACAAATTCAAGTAAAATTAAAGTATGACAGCCACTACCTAGCGAATATTGTTTTAAATTTTACAGTGGAGTTCTTTCTGTACAGCAGTGTGAGTAATGATCCCAGACATGTCAAATAAATAACAGCCGCTGTCCATGGTACTAAATAACGCCGTGCGTATCAACTCTTGTGAATCCTGCTATGATAAATGAATACCTTGCCACGAACAAAGAAAGAGGCTTAAAAATAAGTGATATTTTGCTGACACTTTTTGAACAAACCAAGGACACACTGATGCCAGGGAAAGGATATTTGGTACAAAAGGCTCTAGTGGAAATATTTATGGCTTGTGGAAGTGAAAGTTAGCCCTGAAGCAATCTTGGACCTTCCATTACCCATGGGGCTTTGATAAGGCTCTTGTCCTGGGTTTACTTATGTCATCCCAGTATTGCAGACTGTGTGGTATTTTTGTCATTTTGTATGGATTTACGTGAACTTGGCGATAATAAATTAGGTCAAGTCTTCTGAGGCTAATACTTATTCTCTGTGTATGATTATCAGAAATATATATGGAACATGAATGCTTATTTTTAAAAACATGAGCACCTGTGGACATGCCATGCCACATTGGAAGGATACACACTGCACACACATACTTCTGCGTATGAGTCTTATATTTGTGCTGATGTGTGTGTGAGGCATATAAATAGAAGCATGCATATGCTTATGTATGTCTTTATGTATTTACATTTGTGGTTAAATATTTATATATCTATATGTATCTATACATGTATTTGTATATTTATAATGAGATCCCTATGGAAATAGTAGGCAAATGACTATACATTCATGTGAATGTAGTCGGTATGGCACAAAATATGTAAGAGATGTTGACAAGATAATGTTGACATTATTTATAGTTGGAATTATTTATAGTACAATGTAAATCTTAGGGACACTTCCTTTTCAGAGGGGGAATTGAGTCTTTGTGTTCAAAGACTGCTCTGATGCTGAAACCTATCTGGGTACAAGTTCTGGGGAGACTCAGCCTTGACCTCTGGACACCCCCAGTCTAGAGGGGAGAGAAAACCACTTCAGCCACATATTCACACGTAAAGAACTTCATGATCCTAAAGGAAGAAGCAGAAACTAGTTCTGCCTGGTGCACTGGTGGCAACTGCCAGGCAGGGCTGCTGCGTTCCATGAGGCTGGTCCTCGGGGTAGGGGGCAGAGTTCCCAGCAGAGATGCCGAGCAGTCAGTGTGGCATATATTGGTTCTGGGATGTCACATGTCGTCCAGACCGAGTGGCCTCTCAGTGGGTGCTGCCTCACCCAGTTCTGTCTCTTATCACACGTGGCAGCTGGTTCATCGCCATGTTTGTTCCAATGGCTCCCACCCTCCTGTTTTACCTCGTACCCATACCTGGCACATCTTCTAATGTGGGGCATAACAGGTACTTGTGTCCTGCCTGAGATACTGCAAAGGGTACCACCTTTGCTGCTGGCTAATGGATCCTGGTACATATTATTAGGTACATTTTGTGCATTTTGGTGATGAAACTCCTCAAGGTGATAAGAATCGTGAGTGTTGTGATTTATTTAACACACATTCATCGAGTATCTGTTGTGTGACAGGAACTATTTTAGATCTGGTGATAGAGGAACACAGTAAACAAGAATCATGCTCTCACTGTGTTTGTATTCTGTTGGGTGGGAAAGAGATGAATGTCAAGTCTTTAACCAGATGCACAAATAAATCAGTAATGAGTTTGAGGATGAACATGAGATAGGGCACTGGATAGAGACAACAGCAGAGGAGTTTGTTAAGGATGAATTTCTCAGAGCAGAGGGGGCAGCCCTGTTGTAAGGTCTGAAGGAAGAACATTCCTCAGAGAGAACAGCAGATACAAGTCCTCCTGGCCACCAGTACGTGGACAGAGCCACGTTGAGGACAGAGCCTTGTAGCCAGTGCCGACGTCAGAAGGAACAGGGGTCAGAACCTCTCAGGCATTGGGAGAACTTTAGCTGTTTTCTTAAGTGTGAGGGGGACCCACCAGAGGGCTCTCAGAGGGTGTAGCATGGTCTGACTTATGCTGTGGAGTTGCCATGCTGGACACCAGGCTGGACCTAGGAGCACCCAGAAAGCTCACCCTGGTGGAGGGCATGTTGGGTAGCTCTGGTACATGGTCTTGGCAGTTAGGATGGAGGCAGGGAGTGGGTTCATGGTGAATTTTGGAGTTAACAATTCGAGAGAACTAATAATTAATTGGATGTAGGAGGGAAAGGAAACCATCAAAAACTATACCTATATTTTAGCCTTGATTAACTATGTGGATCATGATGAGATAGTGAAGTCTTGAGATACTGACCACTAGGGACCCAAACATACTCTTCAGGTTGAGTGAAAACCTGTGCATCCAGAAGGTTTTTAGGGCAGTGAATCTACTGTGTAGGATCCTGTAACGGCAGATACAAGACATGGTACATTTGTCCAAACCCGTAGAATGTACGACACCAAGAGGGACCCTGATGTAAATTGCAGAATCTGGGTGATGACGTGTCCATGTGGGCTCATCAGCTGTAACAAATGCACTATCTGGCGGGGATGCTGGTGGAGGGGGAGGCTGTGTCAGCGGGGGAGGCAGGGGTTTAAGGGAAGTCTCTGCACCTTTCATTCAGTTTGGCTGTGAAACTAAAACAGGCTCTAAAAAGTAAAATCTATACAAAATAAAACAAGGCCAAACAACCAGTCCATCTGTCTTCACATGTTGCAGATTTAATTGGTAGGATTTACGTGGTTCTTACAGTTTGGGCTTGTGCAACAGGCAGGATCAGCTTGGCATCATCATGCAGAGGAGGTCACTCATGGGTCATATTATCTGTGGTAGAATCATCTGCACTTTTGATGGCTCACTTTAGTGGCGCTATGAAGGACTCTCTTCGTTCGGGATGCTGTAACAAAGTACGGCACACTGGAGGGCTTATCAGCATCAGAAATGTGTTTTCCCATAGTTTCAGAGGCTGGGAGTCTGGGACCAGGTGCCAGTGAGGTCAGCTCCTGGTGAGGACCTCTTCCGGGGTGTCCTCACTTGGAAGAGGGAGGGGAGCCCTGGAATCTCTTTGATAAGAGCACTGATCCCATCGTGGGGGCTCCACCCTCATGACCTCATCACCTTCCAAGGGGCTGGCCTCCTAATACCATCACCTTGCAGGTAAGATTTCAGCATATGAATTTAGGGGGCGGCAGGGGTGGAGACATAGACCATCAGTCCATTGCACATATGACCCAGCAACCCCACTTTTGAGTATATGCACAGAACAAATGAAAGCAAGGACCCAGACCCTGGTACACTATGTTCGCGGCAGCATTACTGACAGTAGCCAGGAGGTGGAAGTGATTCAGAGGTCCAAGGATGGGCAAGTGGATAGACAAATAGTGGCTTGTCCCTGCAGTAGAACATTAGTCAGCCTTAAACAGGAAGGAAATTCACCCACAGGCTACATGTGGACGAGTCATGAAGACATTGTACTCAGTAAACTGAGCTTGGGGGCTAGGATCTTAGCATATGAAGTGAGGGAGCACAGACCCTCCGTGCACTGCGAGAACCCCTGGAGATCCACAGGAACAGCCCATTGGGAGGCCGTGGTGTGCTGGGCAAGAGTGAGAAGTCGGACGCTGGGGACATGGCACTGTATGTGGTGGGTATGGTTGAATACGGGGGAAAGGCAGACGCCGGGTTGCTCAGGCCCAGATTGAGGGGCGGGGGGCGTCTCTGCCCGAACGGTGGGTCTCAGCGGCTGCTGCTGGGCCTGGGGTCTGCAGATCTGGGCTCGGGGAAGGCTGTTGGCATAAGGGAGTGGCAGTTGAGCCATTAATTTGGGGAGCTCCCCCAAGGAGGCCATGGAAGATGAGGCACCAGTGGACCGAGAGCAGAACCTTGGGGGCATTAGCTTTTAGGAGATCCGTCCATTGTATTTGCTGTGATGTCGCAGTCACTGTACTGGGGTACATCCTTGGGAACCAGAAATCAGGTTCGACACAAGCTTCCTTCATGCGGTTGCAGGGACAGCGGCTGATTTAACGGGGAGATCGGCTTGTGCATGTTTTGTTGGCGAGAACAGAAATGCCAAGAGCACATCATGTTGAGCATTCGTGGGTGCCATGGATGTATTTCAGGAGCAATTTCACACAAATAAATTGAAATAGATTGCTGGTCCTGGCTATTAACTTGCCTGCATGGCTGGCCCGTGACTTCATTTCTTTAGACTTCTCTTTTCCTGACTGAATGAAAGAAATAATAATGCTGGTATTTACATATAGTTGTCACAGGAGTTAATAAGATCGGAATCATGAGGAGCTTGAAATTTCGTAGATAAAATTGGCACAGAATGGAGTGACCCTTGGATTATTTGCAGACAAGCCATTTACTCTGCAGCGCAGTCTTCACCCAGTCGTACCCTTGCCAGCGGTGAGCGTGCATCCCAGCAAGTGACGTCGGGACCCTGGTTTTGCTCAGAGATCCCAGTCGATTATTTAACTTTCCTAAGTCAAACTTACTCTGAAGGTGAATCAGCTCCCCAGAAGCATTCCGGAGTCAAAGATGACATTTAGGGACATGACGGCTGGAAACGGGAGAGGCAGAAGCAGGCACTCACAGGTGACTCAGGTCAGAGGCAGCTGGAGGGCCTCCCGGCCCTGCCGAGTGCCTGCTGAGTGCCTGCCGCTCCCACAGTTGTGGACGGTCCAGTGCTCCACATGGCCGTTTGCTGTTCTGGTCACAACTGTGTCCTCAGGGAGAGGGGAAGGACGGAGGGAGGCGTCCTTGGAGATATGTGAGCATCCCACGTTAGCGCTGATCCTGAAGTTGTGATCGTATGTGTTATGACGGATCCAGAGTGGAGAGAGGTCGATGACCAGCAAACAGGGGCTTCCAGACATCTGTCCGTGGACTTTATATTTTGTTCCCTATGGCCTATTGCTTTATTAAAGCTACTGATTTCTGGGTTTGCCTTCACATTTTTAAATTTTGTATAATAAAATCTCATTGGAATTCTGTTGACATTCAATTATTTGATTGAGTGAATGGTCCTACCCTCCAGTCACCACTTAACAGCGGGGCATATGTGCAGCCAGCTTGTGGCCCAGCTACGTGGCTTCTCGTGGGATTTCTTCTCGTGTTTCTCAAGTATTGAAGATTTAACGGGAGTGCACATTAAGAGATGAGAAAGAGATAGCATGGAACAATATTCTGCTTAATGGAACACTTTGAAAATGGTTAGAAATAGAACTTGCATAATTTCCTTCCCCAGACGCTGATGCAGACTCCTTTCCCAAGAGGGCCACACCTCACCTAGAGAACTCCTACTGATCCTTCAAAGCCCCGGTCACTCTTGCTGTCCCTGCAAGTGCTCCCATCTTTCGGGGCTACATGTGCGTTGCTACATTTCTCCTCCCTCAGGCACAGCTCTTACAGTATTGTAACTGGCTCCTGTCGTCAGTGTCTGCCCACGTGAGGTCATTCTTATCTTTGTAGAAAAATGACCAGTGAACATTCTTACTGAACTGCTAACATTTGGTGACTGATCACCGTGTGCTAGGTTTGGGGATAAGGCATCTTCATGATTATCCCATTTACTTTTGGAACACCCTTGGAGTAGAATCTATTACTCTCCTAGATAGTGTAATCGTGTCCTGTTTATTTTGAAATTGGAACAAGGGCAAACTCAGATGATTGTCATACTAACAGCTAATATTTAGGGACTGGATTTGTGCCAGAAATTTTTTTCCTTTATACTTAACCTGTTTGCATTTTGAAAATGCTTTTCAAATGAAAAGTTAGCCTAAGTTTGCTGAGAGCTTCAGGTTATACTCCTTGTCCGTAACCCGTACTTTCACTCCTATTGCCCCATATCCCTAGAAATCATCTGATATAAATCCACTGTTTGTCATTCTTGGCTTTGCTCTGCATTTATCCGTGTACAGCACCCAGTGTATCGTAACAGTATTTTCAGTGCATATCAGCAGCCCTGGCACACAGTAGGCTCTCTACATGTTGAAAAATATTAACACGCTTTCAAAAATGGAAATGAGATATGATATTCTATGCTTTCCTCTTTTTACTTTTGAATGTTTGAGATATTCCCATTTTAGCTCCTAAGACCCCTGGTGTCAATGGTCGTGACCCAGTTAAGCTGTTCCTTGGCTGATGAATAGGTTACTTGAGCTGTTGCACCATCATATTATCACATAGCCGTGAAATCATAGAGTTCCGTGTCCCGGTCCCATTAAGCGTGTGGATGGGTGATCCTGTTCATGTGATCTTTGCGGAGGGTGTTCACACTGTGTGCATGTTTGGGGGGCACTAGTGGTGACAGTGCTGCTCTGCCCGCGTGGTGCCCGCAGGTCTGACTCGCTCCCCACCCCCCATCCAGAGGATGGCTTCGCACTCCACCTCTGGTGGCCCCTGTGCTGCAGCATTTCCCTGGGATGAGAGCCACGGGGTCTCCTGCACCTTTGAGACTCGGGAGGACAGACATAAGCTGCGAGGTCTTGGTCCCCGTTAGTCGCGGCCCCAGCTGGAGGGAGGCAGGGGAGTATGTGAGGAGCGGCAAATTAATACAGTTGGCACAGCAGCCCAACGCCGGGCCCTCCACCACCCCTGCCCGCCTTCCTGCTGCCAACCTGGGTCTGCTGTCCCCTGTCCATCCACACCGCACAGCCCACGGCCAGCACCACCTGTACTGCCCAGCCCATGGGAGCCGTCCACACCGCCCAGCCCATGGCCAGCACCACTCACACCACCCAGCCCACAGCCAGCGCTGTCCACCCACCCAGCCCGTGGCCAGCACCACCCACACCACCCAGCCCACGGCCAGCAACACCCACACCGCCCAGCCCATGGCCAGCACCACCCACACCGCCCAGCCCACGGCCAGCAACACCCACACCGCCCAGCCCACGGCCAGCACCACCCACACCGCCCAGCCCACGGCCAGCAACACCCACACCGCCCAGCCCACGGCCAGCACCACCCACACCGCCCAGCCCACGGCCAGCGCCACCCACACCGCCCAGCCCACGGCCAGCACCACCCACACTGTCCAGCCCACGGCCAGCGGGAGAGACCCTACATGTGTGCATGCTTCACACTTACACTGAAAGCCACCGCTCTGAAAACACGTGTAGCAATTTAGAGTAACCTCCACACGTAAAATGCCTTACGGATTCACACGGGAGACGTAGCCGTCCCTCACTTTGGGAAGATTATGCCAAAGCAAGAGCGGGTTAGACTTTCACGGTTCGTGTTTTGCAGTTTGGGGAATATGCCGATCCTTCCAGGGCTGCGTCTGGTTCAGGTATAGATTATGGGCACATAAGATCATCAGGCAGATTTCTCTATCTTACGTCAATTAGCATAAATTAGTGTAGTCTTCTCCTAATTTAAATGAGACTCTGTACTAATGATGATGAATTCACAGTGTATCCAGTTTAATTCCCTTCTACATTGTGTCTCTTTTTTTAATGGGTGTTCCTGAGGGAAGACAGGTTGGCGTAGATCACATGCTCTTCCCTCCCGCCCACGTTGGGTAAATACTTAAGCTCATCAAACAGCTCACCTTTCTGTGAAGCTTCCCCAGCGCATTTCCGGCAGAAAAAACGGTTGTAACGTGTATGTTCACTGTGCTTTGCGTGAGTTCAGGTAGAGTCCCCAGAGCTGGGCAGGCCTGCTGTCCTTGGGTTTCCGGACAGTCAGCTCCCAGGGCACTTAGGGAGGGGAGAGTCTGGTGCCCTGATGGTCAGGGACTTAGGAGGAAATGTCATTATAATGAGGTCAACAGGCCACCATTGACAGGGGTCACTGGTCTCAGCTTAAATTGTCATCTTGGAATATCTTCCTGATTGTGAGGATGATGACGTCTATGATCCATGTAAAGTGGGGAACAGCACTTGGCCCCAGCCGCCTTCCAAACACAGGCTGGCCGGTTCCCTCACATGAAAACCTGTGCTTGAGACTCGGGGCACATGGAATTTCCGGTGCTCCCTGGGGTCGTTCTCATCAGTGTGGCAGTGGGTCCCCCAGGGATGCATTTGCCACAGACAAATGGAAAGTCTCACCACCCTGCTAACAGTCCCTGCAGCTCACGGCAGAAGGCCCATGACGGAGCTTTACAGGAAATAGTTGGACTATACCAAAGAGTGATGAGTTAGTCACGTTGTGTCCTGCCTGGGCTTAGAACACAGAGGATGATGGTTTCTTACCTGTATCTTGCCGGAAATAATTTTTTTTTTTTCAACGTTTTTTATTTATTTTTGGGACAGAGAGAGACAGAGCATGAACGGGGGAGGGGCAGAGAGAGAGGGAGACACAGAATCGGAAACAGGCTCCAGGCTCCGAGCCATCAGCCCAGAGCCTGACGCGGGGCTCGAACTCACGGACCGCGAGATCGTGACCTGGCTGAAGTCGGACGCTTAACCGACTGCGCCACCCAGGCGCCCCGCCGGAAATAATTTTTTTAAGGATAAGGCCTAGGTGCACTAATAATGAACTCCAAAATGGCATTTGCTTAAGCCTTGGACTCTGGAGAAGTTAATGCTGCCCGTGGTCAAACTGACATGCTTCCCCAGGCGCCTGGTGATCTTTGATTCACAGAATTGAATTCACTGTCAGTTACTGTGCTCTGATCATTATTGTGTGATCACTGTGCCTTGAACTTGGTGGATAATTCTGACACCTGACCTGTGATGGGGATTGGATGTACTGAGAAATCCTATATTCCTGGATCAGGTTAGCACTTCGGGATGAGTGGGGATGCCAGTGTCTGAACTACGTCCTACTTGAGCAGCCTGGTGCTGAGTTCCGGTCTCTTGTAGGGGAAGGAAGGGTGGACGGAGGTCTTGGCTGAGGCTGGGCTGAGAGGTAAACCCGGCTCTCCCATGTGAGTGGCTCTGAACTCACGGCCGCCCTTGGCCCCAGGCTGCCCGCCTCCCTGGTCCCCTTCCCCAGCTCCTTGGTCTACTAGGGAGCCCTGAGCCATCACCTCTTTCTCCCCCATAGACACACATGCCTCCCAGAGGCCCCAGGAGAAGTTCCATTTCTGTCTGTCCTGTCACCATGAGGAGAGCCGGGGCCGGGGGACATCAGGCTCCTGTGTCATCGTGTGGCCAGGAAAAGGTCCCTTAGTGCAGGCAGCTCACCCACAGGGGAGGCAACAAGGGGTCTCCAGCATCATCTGGGGTGTGCTCAGCATCGTAGCCATGGTGTGCCACAGAGAAGGCAGATACCGCTGTGCAAGGGGGGCCTGGCTTTTGAGATTTGAGTGATGCTCCTGGGGTGTCGCTGGGCACTGGGCGAGAGGTCCCTACTTCCTGTTTCCTGTGGATCCCCGATCAGTGGTGCTGTGAATTCATTGCTTATCTCTGCATCGATCACTGGCGTCCACTCCTGTGGCTGCAGGGATGTGGCCTCAGTGCTGTGCCAGCTGCCCTGTGTCCTGACCCCAGGCCTAAGTCCTGAGCCCACGTCTGTGTGCTTCTAGACCTTGGCGTGGTGTCCAAGGGAGCGAGGCCCCTGCACCTAGTTGTGGCCTCTCTGTTGAACACTCTGGCTCCCCCGTTTTCTGGATTCCCTCACTTGTCCCCTCCCAGCCTGTCCTGGCCACCAAGGTGGTCCTACCACAGACTGATGAACACACCACACTCCCCACTTCAGAAACCATTCCAGGCTTCTAATTTTACATTAAAAGAAAAAAAAAACCTCTCCGCTCCTTTTATGACTTTCAGTTCCCTTCCCAAACTGCCGGCAGTGTCTCCTCCCTACTTATCTGATGCTGATGCCCGCCAGCCCTGTCCTATCCTGCAGCCAGACTTGTCACTTGTCACTGGCCGTCTGCCTTCTCCCAAGCCTGTCCTCTGACTTGGATGCTCTTGTGCTATATTCCTCTCTACTGAAAATCCTACGTGTCCTTCGCGACTCAGCCCAGACGGTCTCTTCCATGAGCCCTTTGCTGCTCCTTGGGGTTGGAGTGGAAGGAGGCCACATTCCCCTGAGTGCCCGGTGCCTGATGGGCTGAATGAATGCATTTGTCACTCAGCCCTCCTGTCCCTGCGTGGAGGATACCAGTGTCCCCATTCTGGAGCCACGGGGGTGAGTCACCTGCCCAGAGTTACTCAGGAAGGTGGACAGTGACCTGGAGCCAAAGTCTGACCTCTTCCTCCAAAAGACAAATATCTTATAGCCATTTGCACCTACATTTACTGTATTGTGTTTGTTACGGTCATTTCCCTATGTGAATGCCACAACCCCCAAGTGTCTTGGGTGTGTTTTGCAGGGCCTGACGCAGAGGCATGGTCCTGCTCAGTGAGGACACTCAGTGCTTATAGGCTTAGTGTTTTTACTGAGATATAGTATCATCCTTTTGCTCATAATTGTGTGTGCCTGGAAGCAGATACAAGGGTTGTAATCATAGTAAAGGTTTAGATGTTAAATTAGGTGATATAACATAACATTTATTTCAGCTAAGTGATTTGTGTTGAGTCATACACAGTCATGAAAACATGTTTAATGTGTGCATGTGCATATGACAAAGAGAGATCAGTATTCTACTGAAATGTAATATATGAGGTATTTGCTAAGGTAGTTTCTCTGAAACGGAGTTTGCTCAGGTGCGGGAGCCATGCTGGCTGTGGCATGGAGATGGCCACCCATGTCTGTGAGGCAGGTGGACGCAGCTGGACGGCACCCGTCTCTCCAGCGGGCGGTTCTGTCATTGCTCTGTCGTTTAACCTGTGGCGCCAGCTGGAGACCCCTCAGTAACGGCCTCTCTCTCTCTCTCTTCCTTTTGCAGAATCCCAGTGCACCCTCTGCGGGGAGCCGGAAGGTGAGTGTACTCGTCCTTACCACCCCTGCCTCCCGTGGGCGTGGCGGGGGCTCCACGGTGGCTCATATGTTGTGTTGGACGGTGACAGACGGCGGTGAGGCGCGCCCAAGCGCGTGTTACAAATTGGAAGCATTCTTCAAGGTGTTTGATGGAAAATGGATAAAATCATCTGCGTGATGTATGGGATGAGGGTAGGGAGGAGGTAATTTCCCTAGGAAAGTGGAATCACGACCAAATTACAGCATTTTTCCTTTTTGTTTTGGATTTAGAGATTTTCATCCGGTTTCTCCGGGTAATAAATGCCAGCATTAGAAATACGTATTTCTTGGCTTTCAATATATTAGCAAAAGTCCTGATGAGCCTCCTATGAAATAGGACCTCGGAAAACCATTCCTTAGTATTAGTGACTAAAACTGAGAGACACAGCATGAACTTTGCTGGTGATCAGCGATATTAAACAATATACGATAATTTGAATTTTATGTGTCTACAATACTTTTCAAAGTAGAGCTCCTGGTTATATGATTTAACTATCTTCCAAAATTGTTAAGGCCAAAATCTGTCACATTTTTCAGTGTCATAATAAAAAATGTGGTCAGCACAGGACCTCCGCTAATGGGGGGATTGATTTCTGGGGTCAGAGCAGTAACTTCTCGCTTGGCGCACTGCAGAAGCCTCGCGATGGCCTCTGAAGTATGTCCACGACCCCAAAGTGACTGTGATAAGTGCACGGAGCTATGTAAGTGTAGTCATACTCACTGGGAAGATTTTTACCCACAAGCTGAAAAAAAAAAGTGAATATTGGGTTAACTTGGAAATTCCATCAAACACTCTTGTTTCTTCAGTTTTGTGGTTGAGATATGGCTAAGTTTTCAGAGTTCTTGCTGTGTTGTTTGTGGAATTTATTACGCACAGATACGGCTGTGACAAAGTGCACTAAGTTAAAGTGTAAAGTCTTAAGTGTCACTGTTACAGAAAACACGCGACTTTGGACCCCTGGTGTTTCCAGGGTCACAGAAGAGTCGGGTGTCAGAGTCGGGGGTCGCAGAGGGCCCTCCGGGGCAGGTTCCTGATGAGAGCGGCTGCCTCCTGACTGCTCTCCCAGGACCCCTCTCCCAGGTGCTGAGGGTGTGGTGGGTGCCGACAACGTTCTCCAGCGTGTCTGTGTCCTTCCGGCATTTGGAGATTCTATTCCTTCTCCTCGTACAATTTCTGTTGTCTTTCCCACGCCGGGAACGTGCGCGTCACGCCACTGCTCCCTGTGCACTCCCTTTGCCCACTCCCAACATACGCGCTTTTTGCTGAACGTTTTCCGTGTGCTCCGTGCTCTGGAGAAACCCTGAGATATAAGAGAGAGCTGTACCTCGTGGCTTGTCCACGCCGCATCATGCTTTCTCGTCTGCTTGGCCCTGTTCACAGTGTCTGTCGTCTGCGGTCTGTGTGCGTCCTGTGGTCTTCAGCTCTTTGCTGCTTCACGCTGTCCTGAAAGAGCAGATTTCGGTTGCCACAAATCGGTAGAGCTCACGTGGGAGGGTGTGGTTGAATCCAGGTGGTGTTGAATCGAGGGTGCGGTTGAATCAAGGTGGGAGTCTTCGCTCAGGGATAGGTGTCTGTGTGTTCCTGTGGACGCCCTGGTCGTGGGACCCCGGGGCTGACCTCCGCGCAGGGGCCTTCTGCGCTGCGGGCTGGGGTGGGGTCCTTCACCTGGAGCGTCCCAGCCCCACCCTGTCCGACATCAGCCCTGTGTCTGCCCGTCCTGGACAGTCGCCGCTGTGCCCCCAGCAGCCTGCTGTTGCCTCACGTCCACATTACAGACATTGTCCATGCACACCCAAGGTGTCACGATGTCAGAAGAGGGAAGAGATACGGCCTTAGTCTGGGGGCAGCTCCAGCTGTAGATGTGAAGCAAGACCTGCTTTACTCAAAGAACAATCCCAGTTGTCCAACCCCAGGAGACTGAGGGGCAGGGAGACTGAGGCCGAGCCTGTGGGGCCGTGGGACACGCTGCCGCCTGTCCCCTTCTCCTCTGCGAGCCCAGTCTCTGCAGCCCATCAGCGTCTCAGATAAGCAAGCGAGGTATCCGTAGATCAGAGAAAGGGAGGGAAGATTTGATGGCATGGTCTCAGCTGGGCTTTACTTTTTGAAAGGCACTATCATGCATATTCATACATTTTTAAATCGTTTAAGTAATTAGTCTAAGTGAGAGCTGCCTGAGTGCAGTGAGTGGAATCAGAAATCAGTTTTTTTGTTCCGTAATTTCTTGCAGCTTCTATGAGTTAACTCATAAAGGCTGTTGCACAGAAAGGATCAGAGCCGGAGGCTGGTGCAGAACGCAGTCAGATCTGGGTGCACTGTGCTCATTCCATCCACAAGGTTAAGGCATCAACTCATTAAGCTTCTCTCTTTCTTGTCAGAAGGCTGTTAACAGTCTTCCTCTGCTAAACCAGTGAAGTGGGAAACACCTATTTGCATTTTAATGATTAGTTCTCTTGGAGGAAGCTAGTTCTTTGGGTTCAGATTGAATAATTAGCATTGTCTCAGATGATAATATCTGTCAGGCTGCCAGACTAGGAACAAAGTTTATGGGGTCCTGGAGACCTGAGGATGCCACAATTGGGGATCCCTGTTTCTCAGAGAACATACATTTGTAATTGTACATGAAACGTAGACCACAATTTCAGTATGCAAATTTGCTTATACTTTCTACCTTGCAAGGTTTCTGAAATTTGGATGACTATGTTCTCAACAGGAAAATGTTTAATGGAATTTCTTGTTACTTGTGGGTATCTTTCTTCCTAGCAAGAATATACAGACAGTTCAAGTCTGAAAGCTGCGAGGAGGGGCTGCCAGAACGTGGAGGGGCTCCTTACTCAGCCAGACTCACCGTGCCATGGGCGGGGAGATGGTGACCATAGTGTTTTGCCACACTAGAGACCAATTTAAAAAAACAACAACGTTTAGAATCTGCTAAGGGCATTCTTGTTATAATAGTTAGCGATAGTCCTTGAGTAGTAAGACTGTCCCTATTTGTATCATGTTCTGAGTGGTTCCTGCTGTCTTTAGACACGGGAGTGACTGCACTTTAACTGGCAAGATCACGCGGTCGGTCTATGTTGATGCTGCAAGCATGACAGAGGGCTTCGTGTGATATAAGCCATCAGTTTGATGCAGGAAAATACTTGAAGAGTATATGATCCTTTCAGACTGTATTGACGGACACATGATAACACTTGCTTTTTAACCAGACCACAGGGAACATTGCCTAGAACCACAGACGTCAATTCCTGGACACGCCTGTTTGTTTACTTTTTTATGCTTCAATTTGCTCTCCTAGCAAATAGATTTTCTGATATGGGAAGACAGATAATGGTGCCTACAAGGGTTTAGGAAGACTGATTAGAGACCCCTGCAATGGAATAACAGTGCCTTCCATCTACATTACTTAACCCAATTAAAACTAAGGAATAAATTGAGCTACTTAATATAAATTTGGTGCAAAGGAATAATGCTACAAAAACGTTTGGATGGGTTTTAGCCTGGAAGACTTTTAGCGATACTTACCCTAAGAGCCAAAGTAGACCATTTATGGAGGCATCGATATATAGTAGATTATTTGGAAAATGTTGTTTATAAAAATTCTGGTCCCAGAGCAAAATTCAAGTTCAAAAAAAAAAAAAAAAACCCACAAAATAAGAGACTTTCTTTTAAAATCTGTTTTGTTTTCTACTTTGATCATTTCAGGACACAGATTGCATACTGCTTTTAGAATTTTGGACAGACATACAGACTATTATATTTCACTACGAATAGAAGGAACCTGATGAGGTTTTGGGGTGATGGTGGGGTGATGGGGTCCAGAGAAAGAATTCTTGAAGACATTTGTGATGCAAAAAGGTGATTTTATTAAAGCACAGGGACAGGACCTGTGGGCAGGAAGAGCTGCCCTGGGACGCTGAAGAGAGGCTGGTTATATACTAATGGAAATAAAGTCCAGGGGAAGTTTGCAATGAGATTTTCACACATTATAGAAGACTCCCAGGATCCCAGATGCCTAGTTATTGTCAAGCTAAAGTTGTTTTCCCTCCAGCAGAGATTAGCATTAAGACATGCTAAGTTCCTGGAGAAACATTTTGCTCTGCTGGCCCCAAGTATCTATCAATGGGCTGCAGGTTATAAGGACATTTAGTTTTATCTGCCATTTCCTTCTGCCTTTGTTTCCACATCACTATGGAGGGTGATGTTGGGGCTCCAGGAAACTGAGTCTGTAGGTTTCTGGAGATTAGGTTATTGATAAGATTGCCTTTTTCTTGTAATTTACTAAGATATTTGTAAACTATGGAGACCCATGTCCTGCATGACTGTGATCTCTGTCGGTTAATCCTTTGTTTTCTTTCCTCTCTTTTGTCCTTGGGCAGCCAGGAGAGCCTGAGGAATGTCACACATATCCCACCTGTGGGGGTGGTGGGGCTAGCTTTTACTTTGTCCTCAGCCCACCACAGGCTCCCTCATCAGAACCCAAGCTACCTCTTCTCTTCCTCACTCATGACAAAGAAAAAGTGGAAAATGTTTCCTGGATTTACTAGCATTCTGTTCTTGATTTTTTATTTGTTTATTTATTTATTTTTAACTGTTTATTTTATTTTTGAGAGAGACAGACAGAATGCGAGTGGGTTAGGGGCAGAGAGAGAGGGAGACACAGAATCCGATGCAGGCTCCAGGCTTTGAGCTGTCAGCACAGAGCCCGACGTGGGGCTCGAACTCACAAGCTGTGAGATCATGACCTGAGCTGAATTCGGACGCTCAACCAACTGAGCCGCCCAGGCGCCCCTGTTCTTGATTTTTTAATATAAGTGTTGAAGATTTGCCTCCCAAATGACTCCAAACACCGTAAAACTTCCATTCTGTTTTTGCGCCGTAATTGAGTAGATATCTTCCTAAGATTTTAGGATCTCTCAACAATTGGAGAAAAATAGGAAGGCTGCTTTTCAAGGTCTGGGCATCGTAGGTTTGAAAAGAAATGTTTTGGCCCCACCTCTGGGCTCACGGAAGCCGAATGTCAGCACCTCACCTGTAGCTGCTGCCCTGTATTGTGTGCAGACCAGACCTCTTTAATTGTATGCTTTGGGTAAAAATGGTCTTTTCTGATTGCTATTCTTGGAGATTTGTGGAAGAAAACCAGCATTTAGTAAGTTCTGAACATGTGCCAGGCACTGGAGAAAAAATTAGCGTTGCTTAGGAACCGAAGAATTCAACTGGTTTTTGAGAGAAAACAGAATCCCATTCCAGCCGATCTGTGTTCTGGGACCTTCGAATGGTTAGTGTTTTAGTACAAATCAGAACATACTGTTGAGGATACAAGAAGGAAAACTGTTGGTCTCGCCAGGTTAGGATGGAGGGTGGCAGGAGCTCTTCCCGTTGTGTCGTAAACACACCAAACTGTGCAGCAGGTCAGAGCTGCTTTGGGTGAGCACCTGAGCTTGAGTGGAGGAAGGCAAAGCTCTGGGCCCCAGATAAGAAACACTTTTAAACCAGAGGAGAGGCAAGACTCAAGCCGCAGTAGCCCCTGAGAAATAAAACCCAAAGGGGGTGCTGGGATGGGTGGAGGCCGAACAGCCTGGCAGGTGTGGGGTGCAGGTGCTGGGACCCTGCCCCGGAGTGAAACTCTAGAATCTCAACAGGTTTCCCCGTGTGAGAGAAGACGAGAGAACCCTGGCCTAGAAGGCATAGAGGAAGCCCAGCACGGTTCCAGGGTCATGGGAAGAGTATAAAGTTACCAGCAAGGAATGCACACTCCAGGCGTGGACGTGAGATCTGAGCCCCCGCGCCTGTGTGCCACAGAAGGCCACTTGGTGAAATAGATGTGAAAATCGTTCCCAAATCAGTTACGGTTCTGTCAGAACCTGAGAGCCGCAGTGGGATCAAAATCACAAATTATCTACGGAATTGTTGACCACATGGGACTCCCCCTTTCCTAAAAACAAACGAAAAAACCCACTTGAGATAAACAAGCATACAAAAAACGATTTTAACCCACATAAAGAAAGCTCAAGGGGATGGGAACACAGGATAGAAGGGTGGGCTTGTACAGATACTGGCTGTGTTTCAATTACTAATCAGGTTTTGAAAAGGAACAGAAGTCTTGATAAAATAACTACCTAGTACAACAAAACGATGAAAGGACAGACGGCGGATCTAAAGACAGGAAATGTCATTTAAATTCACTGCTGTGTGGGGATTGCCAGGAGAAGGTGACAAACCCAAACCCCAGTAGTAGAGCCCTTGTCTCCGTGCACAGGGTCGTGCTGGGGGGACTGATCACCCAGGTGAGAGCAGACGAGCGCTCAGAGGGGGTCCTGTGGCCCAGGCACCCTGACTGGGAACGCTGCCTACTGTCTGCCAAGGGGTTCCTGCCGCGTTCAGGAAGTTTCCTCTTGTTCAGCCACAGTTCTCCTACACTTGTGACTGTCTCCGCAGGTGTTTATGCAACCAACCATGCTTTTGTTGGAAGTATTTGCAGAAATGTAGGATCCTTTTGGTTTCTAGATGGACACAGATTCACTTGGAGCACGTTCTCTTGGTGGGGACGGTGTGAAGGAGGAAGCAGCGTCTCTGCTGTCCCCTCACTGGGTCTCCAAGCGCTCAGAGAACCCAGACTCCCCTCTCAGCGTTTATAGCCAGCTGTGAACATCTGCTCCCAAAGCCCGTGTCAGACTGTACTGTCTCCTGCTTCAGATGCTGTCAGAATCCCTCATCAGCACTCCACATGCAGAGTCTTTCAAACATGCCACAGTGTGCCTTTCCACCCATGTTTGTGGCAGGTAACACATACCCGTTTTTGGGTCCCTACCTGGGGACATAGGGCCCCGTGAGTTCATTCTGGACGTGGAAGGAGTTTCTGCAGTGCAGTGGGCAGAGGAAGGAGAGTGGTGTGTGGGGAGCATGCACATGTGCGTGTGAGTGTGTCTGTGTGTGTGGGCACGTGTGCCTATACATATCTGTACGTGTGTATATGTGTGTGCGTGAGCACGTGTGAGGTCAACATGGAGAAAGGCACGAGGAGTGGCCTACGTTTGTTATCTTAGCAGAGGTTAGGGCTTGCGTGGATGGGGGGAGAGGGGACACGTGATACTTCTTATTAAAGACAGAGAAGTCCAGGAGCAGACTTGAAGGTCAGCCCCAGCGCCATCTGCGATAAGCCCCGCGTCCTTCCCATCAGACACCCTCTGTCGTGCCTCGTCTTATGCTCCATACAAGGTCCTTCTCCGCGGATGCCTGTCAGAGCCTGATGGGCCTTGGGCCTGTGACGGGGCACCACGAGCAGAGGGGCCGTGTCGTTCTCATCTCCACAGCCGGGGGTGCACTTCACAGTTGTGTGTGTCTGAGCCAAATGCATAAAACTGACCACTCCGATATCTGGTCTCATTACCAGCAGAGGCAGTTTTGTCAGCCACGCTTAGAATCAGAGGTGAAGCCACAGCTACTAAATATGATAAAATAGAGTGAACGTGGGGATGAGTTACATAGACCATCTGGTGTCTGAGACTCGGTCACAATTATGCATTTATGCAGAATGATATAAAATGCACAAATGAACCCTAATTTGCACATTTCTATTTTTTTTAGATTATTCAATATCTGAGATTCAGGCATTCAGCTGGCGCTGAAGCAATTTTACCTCATTAATGTGCTCAAGGAATAAGTAAATGCTCTATCTTTCTGGTCACCAACCAATTTAAATATCAGGTTGCAGATTTAGTATGTTTAGGTAAAGTACTGTCTATTTTCTTGTTGCTAAACTCATGACTATTGGCTGCATTTTGAAGCATATTCGGAAGAGAAAGTACAGATGGGATATGTGCAGTCCGACGTAGAGGACGAGCCGACTGGAGCCCCCTGGAATTGAAAATAGGTCGTCTTCAGTTCCGGAGAAGGGCTGACGAGAGAAATTTCACATGAGGACAGGGTCCGCCGTTCATCTTCCACGTTGGGATGTTGCCTGTTGGAAAGGAAGAGTTTGTTGTCAAATCTGAGTCTCGTCCGTGCTCTCATGATGTGGGCATGAAATACCCCACACGCGGTGTCTTGGGTTGGTCTGCCTCGAGCCCCGTGTCCCTGAGAGAGCCCTTGCGGCTCCTGGAGCTCCAGGAATGAGAGGCTGAGTGGCTCCTGGTCCCGATAACGACGTGTCCACACAGAGGCTATATTATCTGCACGTATTACTCGTCTTCCCCTAGTGGCTAACCGCGTGCTTTCGGCTAGCCCCTGGCAAACATGGTGGGGATGCTGGGGGAGGCTCGTTCTGGGTTGGCGGGTACCACCACGGCCCACGGACGAGCAGGCATCCGTGTGCCTTGCGCCTGCGGGCTGGGAGAGCTTCGTGGGCCAACAGGCCGTGTAGATGCGCCCTTCTGCAGTGCGGCCCTGCTGTTGGCCTGCGAGGGGCCCTGACCCTCGATACAACCAGGCCTCAACTTCTGGGGCCTCCGACTCACTTCCTGCTGGGCAGGCTGTCACCCAGCCTGTCCGTCCGCAGCGTCTCCCAAGGAGGGGACGTGAGCCCGAGGTCAGGCCGGCGACCTCTCTTGCACACACCCGTGTTCTAGCTCATACACGTGACTGGGTTTTAGATAGCACGCATCTTTTTAAGTGGCTGACAGAAAGGAGAAACCATTTTCTCCGAAAGCCCTTGTTATGATTAGTGATACGTATTCCTAATTTCGCTTTCCTCTCTGATTGTTGCATCTCATTAGCTACGCATGAATCATAAATGCCTGGGGATTTTGCAGCATCGGCCTCCGTGTGCCAGCCTCGGAGGGGAATGTCTGACATGCAGTTAGCGTGCGTCCCCCCTCCCCCTCCCCCCCCCCCCCCAGCCTCCCATCCGATGGCCCAGGGCTCACTGTGGGTCTGGACATCAGCCCCGTGCTTTGAGGGCCCACAGACGCGGGCAGGGTGCTTGCCCAGGATGAGGTCGCCGTGGCAAGGCCGGCAGCGGTCTGGGAAGCACAAAAGCAAGCTGGGTCTAGGACTCCTTTTTCTGAAAAGAAATGAGCCGAAGTTCTTTCTTGGTGGGGTTGTTGAGGGGCTCACGTGAAATGACATGTGTGGAAGGACTTGCAGATCTTAAAATCCATGTGTTCCTGGGTTGGGGAGAGTTTTCAGGAACTGCCTCACCAGTAAACATGCCACAGATGATGGACTTTCCCCGTTTCTCCCTTAGACAGGCCATCGTCCCCTCTGAGCTCAGTTCACAGCGGACCCTCATACAAAGCCTTCCCCTGGGGAGCAAGGGTGGTTTTACAGTTTATAAATTATGCAGGCCTCGTCTCCTCAACATGGGCGGCGGTGTGTGGGCCGGGATGCCGGATGCACAGGGCTGGGAACCAGCTACTTGGATGTACGTGCAAGGTGACTTTGGTCGGGAGAAGTCACACTTGTCAGAACACATTTGTCAGGCTAGAAATGTATGGAAAGGTGGACACACAGTGTGGCACCTCAGTGCATATGTTATTCATTGTCAAGACTTTATCGACTAATAAGATACAAAATCACTGCTTTTGCTCTAAAGCATAGTTTTGAAATACATGTCTACTATGTGGACTCCTGCCTTCTATCTAAGGTTACTGAGTTTCTGGGGAGAGATCGAGGCTCTGAGTCTGGTAGAAAGGGAGTCGGCAGGAACCAGGAGCCCCTGTCCCAGCATCTGTTGTTAATTCGGAGCGTGGGCTTTCAGTAGCACTCAACCCCGTGGGCATGAGTTCTCACCCGGAAACGCTCCGCGTCTTACAGTTGTGTGTCTGCACATGTGTGTATGCCTGCACAGTGAAGTCTGCCTTCAGAGGCTGGCTGCTATTTTCTGGGTGCTCTGCATACGCACAAGTTGGTTTCCATGGCGCTGTGCATCATTGACCTGCTGTTTAGCGAAACTCTGTGTTTTATTATTAGACGTGACGCGAACAAGGCAGATGGGAACCAGTCTTTCAAAATTGTGTTGAGGGATGAGCCACGTCCCGTTATGCCCACTCACGTTCCTCCCCCACATCTTTGCAAAGTCCGCGGTGGTTAATTTTGGCAGATTACCTGCTACCGGAGTAAAAAGTTATCAATTAAATGAACAAGTGAGAAATGTACAAATGAAAATGTGTGAAGAGGTTAAAAAAGACCATACATTAAGAAGACAGAACTAGAACTAAACAGATTTTTGTGCAAATCTTGCTGTCTCCCCTTAGAACCTGCAGACCTTGAACAAATCATGTAACATCACAGAGTCTGAAGTCCTCATGTATAGAGTGGGTAAGACGGTACCCTCATCTCAAGGCCGTTCTGAAAATGACAGTGTTGAGCATAGTGCCTGGTGCAGAGTGGGGACTCAGGGAGGTGTGTGCTGTATTTTGCTGCTTACTTCTTTGTTCAGTTGTTGATTCCATTTCTGTGGTTTGCATTGGTGTCTGCCAGGCATTATTATCCTAGGTGTCGGGGACGTGCCCAGCTATGCATCTAAAGAAAACGTAAGAATTAAAACGATAGTCGTAATAGTTACAAGCACACCAGTAGTGGCATTGTAGCGATAACGATAATCAACGTGGTCTTGCAAAAAGTGGTTCTCACATGCAGTCAGACTTTGCACATGAATGATTTCTATCCAGGCTTCTTTGACTCAGAAGGCAAAGAGGGACTTTGGGGTAAGGAGAGAACAGAAGAGAGAGGGAGGGCTCTTTTTTGTCTTTCACATTTTAGGAGTCTTGTGAGACATAGCTGTAGAAACCTTTCTTGTCTGTCTGCAACGACAGTTTCTCATCCCAGTTGGAAACTAAGAGCCCACAGCCGATGGGTACGTCACTGTACCTGCAGTGTCTGCATTAGTGCCTGGCAGGTAGTAGGAGCACAGAGGAGATTTGTGAACTCGCGGTCAGGCTAACACACCACTGACTCGCTGACCAAAGCACAGGGAGTTGTACAGAGTAGGTACTTCCCAGGTGCATTATCCTGATTCTGTTAAAGCCTGGAGAGAGAAGTAGAGAATCTTCACATACGGGTGGACCTTGTACCAGCCCTTCAGCATTGTTGTCATGAGCGCTTGAACTGGGAGAGGTATACGGTGGGAGGCGACTGGAAGGAAGGGAGAACAGGGTCACGATTCGCCTTGAGAAATTGCTCAGGACTCCTGAGCAAAATGTAAATTTTATTTTGAGTCTTTGTGGGGATGATTCGGTGGGAATTCTTGGGAATATAATTAAGAGCAGTCCTTAGAGGGACAAACTAAACCAACATTGAGGAATGTTCCAGAGCGTTGACGTGGATTCCACGTTGCTGCTGACAAATTTGAGTGGTTTATATACAGAAAGCTGACCTAAGATGGCTCTTCCAACAGACACGCTTCTTACTGCTCTTGAACAATGAAATTATAATGATGTTGGTATTCTCCATTTTCCCAAATTCTAAAATAGTTACTTAGGTATTGCAAGGTGAAAAAAGGAAAGTTAATGTGATGACAGATGCTACTGAAACACCCCAGTTTAAGACACAATGTAAGATGTATCATATGTGTGCAATTAGCATTTCCTCCCAGGTTTTGCCATTGAAGCGCTAAGTTCACGTAGATCAATATATGGAGAGTGTCTGATGTGTGAGGGAGGTGAGCCAGGTGACGAGGGCTTCAGACCAATGACGTCTAGTGGAGAAAGAAAGGCATGCGCATCGTATAAATCCCAAAACATTTTAAACTTTGTGTTATAGTAGTGTCGGAGAAGAAGTAAATAATGTCACTGTGGGAAGGAGTCATCAAATGATGAGCACTGGATGTGGGAAAAGTGTCTGAAATAAATGATGAGCTGGACCCCAGAAGAAGACAAGGCTTGGGAAGCATGGTGTTGAGGTCTGAGGGGTCTGTGGGACTCAGGTTTGGGGGGGGGGGGGGCGACTTTCCATGTCACCCTGCAGATTTTTTTCCCTACATCTCTTAAAGACAGACCAGGAGCCATAGGCCTGTCACAAGCCCACAACTATATGCAGAACTTTTGGAAGTGTCTGTAAATTCCTTAGGGACAAAAGGATACATCATTTTTGTCAATTTCTCGTGGAGATTTAGGACCATGAAAAGGTAAAAAGAACAGCTCTCTTGCTCTTTCCAGGGAAACCTGGAAGGAACAATCACAGTTTATCAACGTTTCAGTGCTACAGGTTTTGTCTCTGACAAAATCCACCTGGCCCCTGGGAAGTGACCTTGGTTCTGCTTCTGGATTCCTACTCAGGGGCAGCCCTTATGATAAGAATGAGTAGATGACAGCTCCGGAGAGCTGCGGGGGCGGGAGGAGGGGGGCAGCGCATGCGTGGAAGGGACTTGCCAGGCTGGATGGTACAGTTGGGTGAGTTTAGAGACAGGACTTCACCCTAACGCCAAATCCTGATTGACTCCGGTTCCGAGGAATCGGGCGAGGACTAACAGGCAGCAACAGGAAGCTCCCTGGATTGTGCAGTCACCAACCTGCCCAGTGCTTGCTTGGGGAGCGTGAGGCACTGATCAGGGGCTCCCGTGTCACACACTGCGCCGCAGCTTGTGGCGACACACAGGGTCCTGGACCCTGATCTCCCATCTTGATCTTGCTCGACTGGTCTTCTGGCTTTAAGTATACCTGGTGCCACTTACCTAGGTTTACGCCTGAGGCGGAGGACCGGCCCATCCAGCCACCACGGGTGGATGCAAGCGCGGACGGAAGCGAGCAGGTGGCGCGGGAGAGCGGTGACGTGCTGGCCTCGCAGCCTCGCCGTGGCTCCACCATCCTTTCCGGAGGCACCCTAGCTTTGCATGGACGCTGGAGTCCGCTGCACAAAGGCATCGGTCTGCATGTGAATTTAATCCAGGTTCTCCAGCCGGTGTGAAGGTGTCCACTCAGAAGCTGTTTGTACTGAGCTGGGATGTATACCGCATGTGAAATTAAGATAGACGTGCTGTAGAATCCCCGGCGAGGGAGAAAGGATTCTGTTCAAAGATGAGGCTGGAGAGACATGGATGTGATTCCAAGCGGGAAACTTGCGATGAATTGTTAATACCTTTGTGTGAGACTGAGAGGCTGCTCTGACCTTGGACTGTGGGCCAGATACTAATCAGAGCAACTTCCGGTTCGGGGCAGGCGCTCGTCAGTACAACTTCCGGCTTGGGGCAGATACTCATCAGCACAGCTTCCGGTTTGGGGCGGGTACTCACCAGTCAGTACAACTTCCCGTTCGGGGCAGATACTCATCAGTGCAACTTCCGGTTCGGGCGGCTACTCATCAGTACAACTTCCCGTTTGGGGCGCATGCTTATCAGTACAACTTCCCGTTTAGGGCAGCGACTTACAAGGACAACTTCTGGTTTGGAAACCAGCTGGGAACCCGTCAGTCAGCAGCCAGCTCTCAAGTATGGGAGACGAAGTCACGTACTAGGCTGTGGTGCCCCAGCATGATAGCCCTGCTTGTCACTTCCCACTCCACATGAGTTACGTGTGTTTTTACATTTATGGAGAGTGCATTTCTGAATTATGTTTTAATTTATGTAAGAGAGTAGATTAAAAGTGAACTGTTCTTTCCCCAAATGTCAGCGTGCTGAACATGCGTGCACACACACACACACACACACACACGCTCATGTAAACAGGAATAGCGCAACATCTGTAAACACATAAAACATACCATAAGTGTCTTTGGATTTATTTTCTGAAGTAGTTGTTTTTACTTTATTTATTTATTTATTTATTTATTTATGATGTTTGTTTATTTTTGGCAGAGAGAGAGAGAAAGCAGGGGAGGAGCAGAGAGAGGGAGGGAGACACAGAATCTGAAGCATGCTCCAGTCCCTGAGCTGTCAGCACAGAGCCGGACACGGGGCTCGAACCCACAGACCATGAGATCATGACCTAAGCTGATGTCGGAGGCTGACCCGACTGAGCCACCTAGGCGCCCACTTTTATTTTTTAAAACAGTGATTCAGCTCAATTAAAACTAAGAATTTACACCAAATATTCAGGCTGCTGACAAGAGCAGAGAAGTAACTCCCTTGCTCTTAATTTTCTAACTTAAAAATTCTCTGTATTTCTTTAATTTCTTCATTAGAAAACTTCTATTAAATATTTTCCATGACTCCTTCCTTCTACAGCAATGATAATTGTAGCAGCCACGAATGGGTGCTGTCTGCTGTATTGTGGTCGGAATGCCCATCTATTTGATTTGCTCCTCTCTGTTTACTTCTTATTTGCCATCATAAATACATCAGTAAAGTTGCCAGCTCAGTCTTACATGACCTGTGAGAGATCAGACCTGAATCTGGAGGCCTCTGACTACAACACCAGGCTCTGATATGTTCCTGAATCACACAGAAGCAGCTGTGGTGTGATACATACACACATAATTTGGTCATGGTATTAAGGATGGGGGAGAGGGGGGACCTTAAAGATCACGTGGTCCAAACCCCTCAGTTTTCAGTAAGTAAATGGGTTCCGAAAGGCAAAGTGCCAGCTGCAAGTCAGAGTGCTAGCTCATGGAGCAGGTAGAAGCAAGCACACTTTGTAGCTTGTGGCAGAAAATGTGGAACAAGAAAAGCAACACCGTGATAGATCTGTGCCCCAGATGCCGCAGGGAGAGTGTGGACATCATGCTCACCGAGATGCCTGGACAGTAGCACTGATTCGCTTCTCTGTGAGACCCTAAATTCCATGCGCCGTGAAAGTCATCAGAGCATCATTTTCACGTGGATGGAATTATGTTTCCTTGTCAGATATTTATGGAGACGTGAGGCCAAAAGGTCATGCAAAGCCTCTGCTGATGATAAGTTCCTAAGGGAAGGGTCAGAGTGGATGACTGCCATTCTGGGGCTTTACCCCCAATCCAAAAAGAGAAGAGCAAAGGAAATTCCATATAGAATAAAGATTTTTAGAGAACTGTAGAAGGACTAAAATAAAATATGCTTTTTGTAAAAAATCAATATTACTCTTTAGAAGCATCCATCAATTTAGATCTGTCGTATATAAATGCTGTTTTTTTTTTATTTTTCTCATCATTTTATTTTGGCCTTATTACAAAAGAGAACAATAAAATATAACTAGGGGAAATGAAAACAGAAACCATCCATCATCTGACTGCCCCCAGGACCCGGTATGTGCAGGCTTCTCCTCTGTGTGCATTCACAGACTTCTTACTTCGACACTCTGATTAACAACCATCCACCACCGTGGCTCTTGAAATGTGGCATCTCTTTCTGACAGCTTCTAAAAAAAATCATGCAACTGCTTTTTCACCCCCAAAACACTAAGGGAAGTGATATTTCAACATCAGAGTTTGGACTAACACGTCGGTTCACTCGGAGCGGTAACGGTCAGACAGTGGCTTGTGGATCAGATCTGACCCACATGCCACGTCTCGGCGAGCCTGCACAGCTTTGCTGGGGCATCCTGAGAAGGGAGGGGTGCCGAGGTCACTTTGCTGTGACCCTTCACCTTGCTGTGTGACCGTGTTGTTGACACATGTTGGTCCTTCATTTTGCCCTGAACATGTTTCTCTTGCTGTAATTTAAGTGCATCTTAGGTGCTGGAGAACTGGGAGCCCAAACGTTGCATATCAGATGCTTGGTTCTCTGACATTCTCTCGCCTTCCACAGAAGCATGCCCTCACACCCTCATAGCAAGGCCACATTGTTGAATGTAGCAAGCTGTGGCACTTACATTTTATGGCACAGTTTTGTTGGTTTACTTTGTAGTATTTATGACAAACATAAACTTGTTTGGATCCTTTAATTGATACGTTTTTCTATAGGTGAAAATTATTTGTATACCTTGGATTGGAAGAAGATATAATTTTAGCTCATTAAAATGAATAAAATTAAGTTTTCTTTTTATGGCTTTTCACTTTGTAGCAGGGTTTTGAGGAATGTCCTAGGCAAGGAATGGATGTATTTGTTTACTGAATCATACCACACATCTTTCCTTATTATCTGCATTTTTGCTTGGCTATGAATTGTGAACTCTATTCCATAACATTAAATATGCTTCTAAATATCATTTTTAGTGGTTATGTATTATTCCATTGTCTTGGTCCACTGTGATTTATTGGATTAATTCCCTTTTAATGAAAATTTAAGCTGTTTCTAATCTTTTTATGAATATAAATTATACCTTCATGAATATATTCATAGCTTTATCTGTATGCTCATTCATGATTATTTCCTTGGGGTAAATTCTAGACGTCATAGAAATATAATTGTTAATTCAAAGTGTGGTTGCTTTCTTAATGAATCTTTGGAACACAGGAGTGATTCATATCATATGTTTCCTTTCCATCCTGAAGGAGAAGACCTATCTGTGCAAATATGATCACCTCACCAAATGTTTGGGAACTTTAATTTGTATTATTATTATTATTATTATTATTTTGCAGGTATCCAGACAACCTGTTTTCACTAGACTTTATACTAAGCACTAGGGATACAGAAAGTAATGGAGTAGGGAGATTTTGTAGGAAAAAAATCCATATATCAAGAAATATATAAAATAAGTATATACCATTATAGATTTTTAGTGTCCAAAGGGAATGGCCAGCTTTATCAGGAAGCAGGTAAATCATAAAAAATGATTATAAGAGAGGTGAATCTTCAACTCAGTAGTGAAAGGTGTCCAAGTGTGGGGGCCTTCCAGGCAGGGTGTACCATTGTAATACTCAGGGACAGGAACCAGCAGAGCTAACTCACTGGGGTCACATCAAATCAGTGGTCAGGGTCAGTTTGCTCCCAACCCTTGTCCCCTGCCTCAAATTCATTTAAGGTGAGCATCTCCCCAAGCAGCCGGGGCCAATAATACAGAAAGAAAGTCAAATAGAGATGTCTGGTGGGTTATAAAAATTGTTCGGGAAAAATTCTCTTGAATCTGAGTTAATTTAATGTGGTTCTGGACTGGGTGTTGGGAGGTTGACAGGGTTGGGAACTCATCAAACTACTTGCAGAACAAACCAATGACGATTCATAATTTGTCTTAGTCAACAGTCATTTTTAATGGCCTTTTTCAATTCCAGAATGCAGGAGACATGGTCATTCTGGAAGATACCCACACCAGGTCTCTCACAGGAGCCACACTCAAGCAGAGCAGGTGCTGTGTTCTAGTTCTTTCTCTGCCACCAAAGGGCAGGATGACCTTGCACAAGACACTTAATCCTCAGGGCTCTCAATTTATTTATGTACAGAAATAAAAAAGAAGCATGACCTCTTGGAGCCTTATAGTTGTGTGACTGAGAGAGCAGAGGTGAGAGGTGTGATCCTTGACCGCGATGCTCTGAACTCCTGAGACTCTGCTCTTCAGGTCACCTACATAATCCTGAATGTGGTCAATACTCAATTACTTTCTGTGCTGTTGGCAGAAGGAATAAATGCCAGGAAGAATAAATGAATTCCAATGCAATTAAATCCTTATGCTAACTTAAAAAAAAAGAGAGATCCTCATGCCATTTTATTTGCTTACCAGTGCTGTCAGTAACTTGATGAATCTTTAAAATTCAGATTTTAATAAAGATGATATATTTCTCTAGTCAAACCATGGGTTTATGGAAGAAAAGAGATCCCTGTGTAGCTGATTGTATATAAGGGAAAAAGCTTCATCTTACTCTCTCCCTAATCACTGGTACAGTCAATTTTATGTTTATATTTTATGTACACGTGGTTATAACATGGGATACATAAGTCATGTGATGAAGAGCCCTTGGATAATGAGAGGCATAAAGCCATGAAAATGCCTCAGTCATTCATTTGAGCAAAAGACGGGCACTTTCCAGTCTTCTCGGAGGAGATCTATTAACGCAGAAGTGCCCTTCACATCGATGAACCCATGCCCGCTGTGCAGATGTGATTTCTTCCTGTTCACACCGGGAGAAAGAGCATCTAGAAAATTAACAACAGTTGTGAAGAAGTAAACTTTGTTCACCACAGGGAATCAATTTTAACTACATAAATTTGCAAAACAAGCAACAGAAGCAAAAATCAACGAGTGGGACCACATCAAACTAAAAAGCTTCTGTAGAGGAAAGGAAACCATCAGCACAATGATGAAGCAAGCTGCAGAGTAGGAGGGCGTATGTGCAAGCCACATATCTGATAAGGGGCTAATATCCAGCATATGTAAAGAGTTTCTATAACTCAATGGCCAAAAAAAAATCAACAGTTGAAATGAAAAATGAGCAGAGGACCTAAACAGACATTTTTTCCAAAGAAAACGTCCAGTTGGACAACAGACACATGAAAAGATGCTCAGCATCACTGATCATCAGGGAGATACTGATCAGAACCACAATGAGATTCTGCCTCACACCTGTCAGAATGGCTAGCATCAAAAACACCAGAAACAACGGGTGTTGGCGAGGATGTGGACAAAGGGGAACCCTCTTGCCCTGTTGGTGGGGAGGCAAACTGGTGTGGCCACTCTGAACAGTGTGGAGGTTCCTCAGAAAAACAAAAACAGAACTAGCATAGGATCCAGCAAATTCACTTCTGGGTATTTATCTAAGGAAATGAAAACACTAACTTAAAAAGACACCTGCATCCCCATGATCACTGTGGCCTTATTCACAAGAGGGAAGATAGCAAAACAACCTAAGTGTCCACTGTTAGATGAATGGATAAAGATGCTGTTTTATATGTATGCATTATATATATTATTCAATCACAGAAAAGAAGGGAGTCCTGCCATTTTGGCAACATGGATTGACCCTGAGGGCATTATACTAAGTGATGTAAGTCAGAGAACGCTAAGTACTGTACGATCCCACTTACATTTGGAATCTAAGAAAGCCTAACTCATCAACAGTAGATGGTGGTTGCAGGGGAGGGGCTGGGAAATGTTGACAAACTTGCAGTTATAATACAAGCGAGTCCCGGGGCTCGAGTGTTCAGCCTGATGAGTGCGCCTTAAAATACGGCATTACCTACTTGAAAGTTGCTAAGAGAGTAGACCTGGTCACAAAGAGGAAAAAAGGCAACCGTGAGGTGGTGAATGTTGGCTGTGGTGATGCTGCAGTACCTACGTGTGTCAAATCACCATCTGCACAGCTTAAACTTACACATTCTTACCTGTCAATTAGATCTCAATAAGCCTGGAAAAGCAGATACTTTCCTAATTGGGACTTGCGTGTAATTGCAGTAAGAGATGTGTGACATCTCTGTGGTTTGACAGCCAGACTGTAGCAATTTTTAATTAGAAATTCCCTATCTCAAAAGCGATTTGTGAAAACAACTTGAAAGTCCTTTGATTATTTGGATACTAGGATTGGCCAACTCACTGATTCTGTGCTCTAGAATGTTCTTCAACTCAACTTCAGTTTAAAATTTTATACCTGCTGTCGGTGAAGACCTACTCTGCGCTTTTGTCTGTGTGAACGTGTAGACATATAAACAGGAGGCCCGTCCTAACTGAACTGATCAAAACATAGGAAAAGTTAGACATGTTGAGAATCTTGAGTCAAGGGAGAAGCAGGGTCCTAATGAGTATATAAAGAGCATGCTTTTGGAGGGAAATTGGAATTCTAGGAATATTAGCTTTGGGCTGCATGAAAAATTACCGCAGACACATGCCTTAAAAGGACACACATTTAGTATGTCACAATTTCTGTGAGTCAGGAGTCTGGGCATAGCTTAGCTGGATCTCCACCAGACCTCAGGAAAGGTGTCGGCCAGGGCAGTGTTCTCACTCGTCAGCTTGTGTTAGTGGGCGCCCGCTCCCAGGGTCACTGAGCTTGGTGGCAGGATTCCTGGGGCCGTGGTGTTCCTCGAAGCCCACAGTGGGGCCAGAGAGCCTAGAGCCTCGGACGGTCCTAATGGACCCGGTCACAAGAGTGACACCGTGGCCTTGCTTAGGGCCACGTCCTGCCTGCATGCAAGAGGAGGGAGTCCCACAGAGGCATGACCCCCAGAATGTGGAGACACCCAGCGCCACCTAGATTCTGTCCACCGTGCCAGGGTCAAGAAACGGCCTGAACAGAACTTCTCTGCTTTGAGAAGCTTACGGTTTAGTGACCTTGACAGGCACGCAGGGCTCAGCAGTTTCTGACTCCTCTGTACGTGAGTCTTCTTTCTGATTCCACAGTGTGCATGACTACCTCTGGTAGCTGCTCACAGCCAGTGTAGACCCCTCCAGGGGTTCCCCTCTGTCGGCCAGTTTTCTGGATCAAATCTCAGTGAGGTCTGCGGCTACTGACTTGAAAGCCGCAGTGCTCTGAGCTTGCAGTCTGTCTACGCTCCTGTCCCCTTCCCATCTCTTTGCTTGTGGTCAAGAGTGACCCGTTAGTATTTAACTGGGAAGAATCAAGACACCTGCCTGTGTGACAATACTTATTTATTTATACCCATTTAGTTAATAGATTGATTTTCCCTGAACCAAAAAACCAACAGCACAAAAAACAAAACACCCATTCCATATGTTTAGACTGGAAGGGATTTAATAAGAGAAGGTGATATTTAGGAGGCATATAAAGGAAGGAGGGTTGATTGTAGCTGAAAGATTAAACAACAAACTTCCTGGCAGAAGTGACACTTGATGCCTGTGGTGAGCGATGAGGATCTTGTTCAGGGGAGAAGGGGTAGAAACTGCGGAGTCAACCACGAGTCACAGACACCGAGGAGAAAGGAGCACCTGGGTGTGGTCCTTGGCTGGACGTAGGGGCGTTTGGGCGACAGGGCCAGAGGGCGGCTTGGGGTCAGGTCTTCGTGCCACCTTCACGTCTGCAGATGTCAGTGGTAGTCTGAAGATCCTTAAGTGAACCTTCGAGGACATCCTCGGGTGTCTTGAAGTGAAGTCTACCCTATAATCACGTTCATAGTTTTGTGTGTGGTTGTCTCAGGAACAGATCCGTTGCCTTTATGTTTCGAAGCTGTCAGGGGAGTTTAGGTTTGGAGCCTGTGGGACGTGGCAGGGAGGCCTGGGGAGCCCATGGGACATGGAAGGGAGGCCTACGGATAGCTCTGTGACCTTGGGCAAGGCCTGGCCTTGCTGACTTTTCCCTGTAAACTTGGGACAGTAACAGTCCCCAGCTCCAAGTGTTGTCAGCGTTAAATGAGATCATGTGTGTAAAGTCCTTATCATAATGCCCGACACAGAGTAATAGTCCAAATATATATAAATATAAAAAATAAATTTTTTTCCCCAGTTAGTCTGCATACTATAATGGCTAAGCAGTGCTGACTTAGCAACCCCCAGAAAGCACACACTTGCCAAGTCTTGGATTTGGGTTTTGAGCCAACTGCGTCTGTCCCTAGTTTATGGCAAAGGCAGTATATACATTGGCTTTTCCCGTCATCGTGATCTTGAATGGTTCCTCATCCTTTAGACTCCCAGACAGCTCCCGGCTTGATGCTCAGTACCCCCTGCACCCCCTCCCAGCCCTCCCGTCCTGGCTGCAGACTGTCACCCATCAGCCCCCACACAAGGTGGGCCACAGGGCTGAGCCGGCATCCAAGAACAGGGGTACATCCCAGGGCTGAGCAGTTGTGAGCACCCCTTGTGTCCACATACAGATGAGACCGCAAGGAAGACTGACCTGGGAGAAGCCCCCTCCCCAGGCTGTCCCAGGAGTCCACGGGGTGAAATGGTAGTAGAGGCATAGAAGAGGTTCTGTTTCTGTCACTCTTTGCTTTGACCTCCTCTTGGAGAAACCTGAGAAAGACAAGAGGGTCCCTAAAGGTGATCATTGGTGAGCACACCAGGGCTGCAAGGTTCCAGACAGACACAGGGTTCCGCACCTGTCGCCCTGGATCTATCATCTGGTCTGCTTCCCTTCCCAGAGCCCCAGACCTTTCATTTTACAAAAGAGAAAGCATGATTTTTTTTGAGTAAAACATGTTTGTTTTTATTTACAGAGTAAAAGTTATTTTAAAATAAAATATTAACCTATCTTCCTTTCTACTAAAAACATGAATTATTTGGTGGCCGCAAAAGGCAGTTTATTTCAGCCCAGATGCTGTTTTGCTTTGTTCTGATTTCTAGTTTTGTGTTAGGTGTTTTTTTTTTAATTTTTTTAAATGTTTATTTATTTTTGAAAGAGAAAAAGAGAGTATAAGCGGGGGTGGGGAAGAGAGAGATAGATACACAGAATCCGAAGCAGGCTCCAGGCTCACAGCTGTCAGCACAAAGCTCGATGCGAGGCTTGAATTCATGAGCTGCGAGATCATGACCTGAGCCGAAGTTGGACACCGACTTCGTGACTGAGCCACCCAGGTGCCCCAGGTGTTGTGTTGTGTTTTGTTTTTTCTTTTTTCTTTTTTTAATTCCAAAAAGGAATAGTGATGATACTGATAAAACTTTTATTGAATATTCAACTTTTTTTTTTTTTTTTAGTAACAAATTCTCTTATTACCTAACCATCATCTTGAAAATGCCTGCACACTGTGGTCTTATAATTCTAATCCTGAGACTCCCTCTGTGAAAATAAGTAAAAATTTAGCAAAAGCTCCCATACCGGCTTGTTTTGCAACTTACTTTATACAAGCAAACACTTGGAAATGGCCTTAAGTCTGACAGTAAGAGGATGCTATTGAACCACGTATCTCCCATGTGACGAAATCCTCCGCAGCCTTGTGATGTAATGCGTTACGTTTCGAAAACTGTGGGGAGAGCTGCAGTGAGCACCTGTTTGCGAGTGCCACAAAGCCATCCCATACATAGGTACATAGATGCAAACATAAAATAGAGCTCTGCATTCCCGTGCTTTCCTCCTCCTCCTTCATATATCCTAAACTTTCTGTAACTGGTGTGTGGCCTTTCTGGTCACAGGAAATACTATTTAAAGTCTGCTGTTGCCTAGACCTCAGACCAGCAGGCGATACTGCATGCATTCTGAATACACAGCTTCTTCAGTTAAGCCGTGAAATGCCCTGTCCCCAGGACAAATGGTGTCATGGCTGCTAGTGGTCACATGAGCAGCCCATTGTAGGCTGGCACTCGAGGGGAGATTTTCTAAATTGCTTCAAAGAAGCCCATTAAAATGATCCCTCTCGGTATAATGAGGCTCACCGAACCCATCCTGGTACCGTTCTCTGCGTCAGTACAAAGAAGGGATTTGCTCCAAGATGAAATAAGGTCCTGATGCCAGTGAAGGAATATCAACTCACCCCTATTTGTGTCTGCTCGTTCCTCTCCTTTTCTCAAGAAAGTCTCTCCTTTTCTCAAGAACACTCTGTCCTTTTCTTCCTGACCTTCCCCGCTTCTATTAATCTCTGCCTGTGCATCTCTCTGCCCAGAGTCCCAGGACTTAATGACCTCCAGATTGCTTTATCTTGCTTTTGGTGTTTTGCCAAAATTTTGCTACAGTTATGTATGGCACAGATTCTACCAGATAAGGCAGTTTCCACCTGAAATTTTGTCACGAGAACTTATGTTTTCAAAGTAGATGTCTGTGTTCTGTTTCATCGATCACATTTTCAATAGTTTCCATAGTGGGATAAGAATAGAAATAGATGAAAAAAGTATTGTTAGGTGAAACTTCTTGACGTCTACCATCTGAATGGTTTTTCTCAGTATTCATAGTTGGAAAGCAGCTGATATGTGTATTTTTAAACAATGTTTCGTGATTCATCTTTCTCAGTAAGTTCAATCATATTTCAAAACTGACACTGACAGATGAATGTAACATTGTGCATTTAGAGTCACTTTAAGAAGATATTTGAGGGATGGGATGCCTTGGTGGCTCAGCTGGGAGTCCAGCTTCGGCTCAGGTCATGATCTTGTGGTTTGTAGGTTCAAGCCCATGGTGGGCTCTGGGCTGACAGCTCAGAGCCTGGAGCCTGCTTCCAATTCTGTGTCTCCCTCTCTCTCTCTGCCTCTCCCCTGCTCATGCTCTATCTCTCTCTCTGTCTCAAAAATAAACATTAATTTTTTTTAAAAAGAAGATACTTGAGGGGCGCCTGGGTGGCATAGTGGGTTGTCTCTTGGTTTCAGTTCAGGTCATGATCTCACAGTTCATGAGTTCGAGCCCTGCGTTGGGCTCTGTGCCCAAGGAGTATGCTTGGGATTCTCTCTCTCTGCCCCTCTCCTACTTGTACACACACCTGTGCACTCTCTGTCAAAATGAATAAATAAACTTTAAAACAAGAAGATACTGGAACACGCTTATAAGTAGAAATTGTCCTAGAGATGATAGGAGACTGGCTTTGACTTTGCGACGTAAATATCTGGTACCTCAGTACTGCTGGTGAACCACAGCCAAGTGTCCCGTGACATCAACGAGACATACCTTTCCGAGGACACAATTCTCTGATTCGTTACTTTTTTAAAACAGAGAAGAATAAACTTGTAAACAGGAACTTTTTAAAAGAAGTGAGATGCGATGAATGTGCCCTAGACATTCCCGTTTTTTACTTGTCCACTCATGTTATTTTTATGTGTCAGCAAACCGTAGGTAGGAGTCAGAGTCAAAAAGGTTTGGGGAGAGGCTCAGGGCTCAAACGTCTGCCCAGCGGCATCGGCTGTGAGAGCTGGGCTCCCAGTCTGTCTCCTCTTCTCTGAGCTGGAGGAAAGCAGCCGCGTGGGTGGGGGGCCGTGGTTGCAGGTGTTCAGTAAGGGTCGCTGGCCTTCTGTTTCCATCCCCTCGCCGGTGAAGGCCCACCGGTCCTGGGCTGCATTCGCACGCGGGAGGGGCCGCGTGCAGTCCTGCCCTAACGTGACCGTGTCTCAGAAGCCTGACGTCCGTCCCTCATGGGGCGCGTCCTCTGTGCGCCGTGACACCTCCCCGAGTCTCCCGGCTTGTCCCCTTTCCGGTGGACTCCAGGGGCCGTAGGCAATATGATGAAGGTGCCCTGGTTCACACAAACGCGTTCTGGGGGAAAACCATTCGTTCTCCACTCCCGACACGACTATCGAATGCTCACAATGGGGGCCTGTGTTTCCATTAACCCTTGGTGACTGATTGAGACACTTAGTAGCCTCAGTAAATTACTTAGGAACGTTGGTCATAAAATGTGGACTAATAGCCCGACACATTGTTTGCCTATGTTTGGGTTCAGTGTGCACATGTGTGAGTGTGCATGTGTGCACATGAATGTGTACATGTGCACGTGCGAGTGTGCATGCGTACACAAGTGCATTTGTGAGTGTGCACGTGTGTGGGTGTGCATGTGTGTGCACGTGTGAGTGTGCATGTGTATGTATGCGTGTGTGACTGCATGTGTGTGCATTTGTGTGAGTGTGTGTACACGTGTGTGTGTGTGTATGAATGCGCACATTACACAAGTGCATTCCTGCATGTGCATATGTGTGCGTGCACTTGTGTGCATGTGAGTGCGTGTATGTGCGTGTGTGTACATGTGTGCGCGCGTGAGTGTGCATGTGCATGCACGTGTGTGCGTGTGCATGCATGCGTGTGCACGTGTGTGTGCACATACAGCTCTCTTAGTGTAGGGAGGGATAGATCTTGTAGGATGTTCACTGTTCTTTAACATTCAGATGAATTTTGCTGCTTGTTGGGTTCTTTTTTGGAAAATCATGTAAGATTTTCAACATGAAGATCTGGACTTAGAAAATTCTAGCCATCTATGCATTAGAGTTGCTGAATTAAAAAAAAAAAAACCCTCCAAGGAAAACAAAATTCCTTTTGAATCGTTCTCTCTTTGACATTGACCTAGAGCCGCTCTTGCTCTGCTCTGGTACAAGTGACACAAATGCCCTTCGGCAGGCTCCTGGAGGTGAGATCCCGACCATTCCTGGCCTGAAGGGCGCTCGTTTCTGGATCCGAGTATGTGTGTGTGTCTTAGTAACTGGTGTTAGGAGCTAAGATTTGTTGGAAAGCAGGGGAAGACTGGACAAGGTGAAGAGAGCAGTACGTTTGCCATAGAATTGTTAAAGATGGAAACATCTCCTTTTTTAACGAGTTGGAAGAAATAAAAGTCATTAGCATATTATGACATGTAAAAGTCATATTTTTGACAAATGGTGATTTGGGTTTGAGACTTGGAGTTGCCATTTTAACTCTGCTGTTACGGCTGCAAGTGGCTGAGCCTGCCTCTTTCACAAGGTTACCCTCTCTACACCCTGGAGGCCCCTGTGCATGTGGGACGGCATCGAATACAAACTATTTATTTATGTATTTATTTATTTTGAGAGCCGTAAGGTCATACTTCACCATTTTTATGCGTGTGGACTCAAAGTCAGAGTGTGTGTCCACGGCCAATCTTCGTCATGTCACCCCATTCCCGGTACACCCTGGGAGCACCTGCTCGTGTGGGGTTTGCCCGGATTTCTGTTGGTACACCCCGCCTCCTGATGCCTCAGGACAGACTTCCAAGTCCCCCTCATGCAGCGTTCCTACAAAAGTACCTGCCTGAGCTAAAATTTCACGAGATCAGGAGACCCCAGCAGAGTGTGCCCACCCTGGTGGTTTAAGGACATCATGCCTGTGCTGTGTGCTGACCAAGGACCCGAGGGAAGAGCTCCGAATCCGTATTCCAGTTTCAGTAGCAAGTGTAACTTGGGAGCCTCTCTCCTAAGAGAGGTGAGATGGTTTTCAAGTGGTTTTATTCAGTTACATATTTCTTGACCATCTGTGATACCCCAGAAATGACATGATAGATTGTGGGGGAGAGAAGATGTGACATAATAATACCTAATACAGGGACCGAGCCAGATGGGGTGGGAGCAGGGGAAGTGTTCTATGGCCAGATTTTAGGGTCCCAATCATAATAGTTCACTGACGTGGTTCGTGTTGGGAATTCACTCCTACCTGAGATACAGAAACTGGGGGAAACAGGAGACAACGACTGTTTAATCTGAGTGGCCACATACCTCCCCAGAGCAGATTTAATTAGGCGGATCTAGTGAAAAGAAGCCATGGAGACAAGAAAGCTGCGGAAAGCCTTGGAAGGAAGGCTGTGGGTGGGCTTCTGCATGTGCTCAGCTCCATTTCTCACCTCAGCCTGTCAGGATGTGTCTTACGGCTCGGAATGGGGGTTGTCGTGGTCAGTGTGATGGGGGGGAGAAGGTGTACCCCACTGTCTTGGGTGAGGTGGCCCAGAGATGCCGGTGAGATCCCCTCGATGGAGGGTATTGTGGAGTTCGACTGTGTCCTCACTGATTTTCTGCCTGTGGAGCGTCTCTGACAGTGGGGTGTTGAAGCGTCCCACTAGAATCGGGGGCCGATCTACTTTTCTTGGCAATGGCATTGGTTTCTGCCTCCGAGAGAGTGACAGAGTTCTGTTGTTAGATGTGTGCATGAGGGAACGCCGTGTCTTCTTGGAGAATTCTGGAATGCCCTTCTTCCCTCATGACCTTCCTGCTCTGAAGTCCCTCCGACTGGCTGCTTTCTCTGCGTTTTGTTACCATGGTGTATTTTTCTCCATCTGTTTACTTTGAGTCTATCTGTGTCTTTATATTTAAAATGGGTTTCTTGTGGGCAGCATATGAACAGGTCTTGTTTCGTGATCCACTCAGACAACCTCTGTCTTTTACTTTGTACATTTAGACCACTGGTGTTTCACATTATTACTCACACAGTAGAGTTCACGTCTACCACATCTGGCACTGTCTTCAGTTTTTTGCTTTTGAATTCTTTAATTGCCATTTAAAAACACACCGCTAGTTGAATATTATTGTCCCCACTTTATAGATGAGGAGAGCGAGACTCAGAAGCAGTTAACATTTTGCCAAGCACATGCCTTTTGTCACTACTGATAACAGGGGTTGAATTAGGACCGTCTGACCAGTTAATCTCTGCTCCCTCCATCCCACGAAACTACTTCCCAGACTTTCCTTCTCTTCAAAAGTTTTTCATCTCTCTCTGAATATGGTAACCATGCGAGGCTCTAAACCCTTTATAATGGGTCACAGTTAGTTGTTAAGGGAGGGGAAAAGTCACATGCAGCCAGCATTCACGGGCAGGTGCTGATGCGGGACGAAGGGGGGGTGCAGGTGGGAGACGGGAAGGCTGGAGAGCTCTGGGGTCGGAGGTCATTCTCTCCTGTCTGCTTTCCTGTGTTTCCTGAGATTAAAGTTTATAGTGTGGACTCATAAGATTTCGAGCTCATGCTCCAGCCTGAATGGCTTGTTATCAGCACACAAAAAGTTGCAGGCAAAGAGAAATGGCATCAGTATCTTTTATTGTGACAAAATACACAAGACATGAAATTTACCATTTTGACTGCTTGTCAGTGTGCAGTTCAGTGGCATTAAGTTATTCAGGGCGCCCCTTTGCCACAGAGAGAACCACCCGTCCTCCTGGCTTGTCCTCCAGCCTCGTATTGACCCCGGGACTGACAGACCCCTCTCTCTTTCCCCCCGGGACAAACAGACCTCTCTCTTCCCTGGGACAAACAGACCTCTCTCTTCCCCGGGACAAACAGACTTCTCTCTCCCCAGGGACGGACAGACGCCCCCCCCCCCCCCCGGGGCAAAAACCCCCCCCCCCCCATAGGACAGACAGACCTCTCTCCCAAGGACAGACCTCTCCCTGGTTTTCCTTCCTCGCTTCCTGCCTTCTCCTGCATTATGTGCTTTTTATCTCAGCAGCATTGATGGTGCAGGGACTTTCCCCATTATCTCCCATCGGGTCTGGAATCTTTCCTGAAATAATGTACATATTTATCCGTTTTATCCTGTGCTGAATTTTTTTGTCGTCGCCTCCATGGCTGCTAACCCCGGCTCAGACAAGAGGAGTTTCCCATGCCTGCTACCCCAGGGCCGCCCCGCTGGGGGGAGGAGGAGAATTCCCTGCCTCGTCCCGCTCCCCGGGGTCCACACGGAGCAACACAGCCGGACACCCCTCGGGTCAGCACCCATCCCCTCCTGCCATGCGCACGGCAGGGCCCACAGGCCGCCCACCGCACACTCGGGTTAGTGAGCTGTGTCTCCCATCCTCCTTTGTCGTCCACAACCGCCGTGATGTTGCTATGGCGTCTCCTTCTGGGAGCTGTTTCCCCATTTTTCCGATGAGTAAATGGGACCTTGTGCCGAAGAGATTTTCACTTGTTGCGTACTGGCTGTAAGTGTAGCTGGGAGGGTTGTGCATTTCACCCGCGGTCCTGCATCCCCTCCGCCCGCGTGATGCCCAGAACACAGAAGCCACTGGGTCAATGTCGACTTGAATTTTTAACACTAAGAGAGTAGAGAAGCTGTTTACTACCTGTCACCAAATTTTTAAAATACAAAGCCGCCCTACTGAAGTACTTGTGTGTGATTGTGTGTGTGCAAGATAATAGAAGTTTCATTTTATTTTCAGTCACTAAGCTTTGGAGTAGTTTATGCAGCAATATGTAATTTATACACTGAGTAGGACATACATGGAGACTTTACCAGGAGACAGTTAACTTAATCCATGTGAGAGGGAAGAACCCGACAACCGAAGCTATTGGAGGGAGATGTTAGTACACACAAGTGAAAGGAATGGTTGGGAAAGGCAGACCTCAAACCAGAGATTTGGAGGGTCAGACAGTGGGCAGACCGGCCAGCTGGCCGCCGGACTCCCTTCTCGTCCTTCCTGTCCCCAGCCTCCCCGCAGCCAGCCACGGCAGTGACACGGCACCACCAAGCTGGCGCGTGACTTCCCACAAACCCTGTCTGTGTGGTTCCCGCCTGTTGGCAAGATGGAGGCACGCACGGTGACCTCAGAAGCCACGTGCAGAAGATGACAGAGCCCCGATCCTGATGGGCCTCGGAGCACGTAGCCCCCAAGCCGGGCACACGGGGGCCTTGCCATCCGCCGCGTGGCCTTGGAGGTCTTCTCCTCCGGCAACCATTCTGCCCGGGAGTAAAGTCACGCTGGGTCCTGGCCACCTCGGCCAGGAAGTGGCACGCATCACTGTGCCCCAAGCAATGGTAAACACAGGTGGTTTGGCCCCAGGGGACTAGAGGGAATGGGGCGATGGTGATCCAGGGTGGCCCTGCAGGGGAGGCGGTGTGCCACCTTCCTATGGTCCTTGCACACAGACACTCTGCCCCCAGGGGCTGACCCACCACCTCCAGGCTGCATCAGCTTCCGCTCATGGTCTGTGAGTCTCCGAGGCACTTTCCCTGGACTAGCTGATTTTGCAGAAGATATTTTGGTGTGTGAGTCGTTTATACGGGTGAGCTCTTGAACACCTGTTTTCCTTCCCGTTCCTAGAAACTGTGGGGGCCGTTATTACTGCATTTAACCAAACACCCGAGGTGAAGAGTTTATTACCCTGTGGGTGCTTTCTGGAGCATTATGGTGCAGACCACATGTGTTTTGCTTTGCCTGTTTACTGTGTTTAAAAGTGACCTCTGGGGGCGCCTGGGTGGCGCAGTCGGTTGAGCGTCCGACTTCAGCCAGGTCACGATCTCGCGGTCTGTGAGTTCGAGCCCCGCGTCAGGCTCTGGGCTGATGGCTCGGAGCCTGGAGCCTGTTTCCGATTCTGTGTCTCCCTCTCTCTCTGCCCCTCCCCCGTTCATGCTCTGTCTCTCTCTGTCCCAAAAATAAATAAAAAACGTTGAAAAAAAAATTTAAAAAAAAAGTGACCTCTGTACACATCTGTGTGTGTGTATGACATAGATCGATATTCATATATATGTATACATGCACATATTTAATACACACACACACATACACATCTCCCAAGGACTGAAATGTTTTTGCAAAAGGCAGTTAAGTCTGTTGAAAATAGTGGGGAAAAAGCCTTGTCACGGCGCTCCGCCTTTATTCTGGCGCAGGCATCGATCTGATGGCAGGTGACTCTGCAGAAGGGCTGTCCTGGCACCTCCGTGCGCTGACGCCTTTATTCCAAGGACGAGAAGAGAGGTGTGCCGTTTTGCTTAAAGCAAAATCCATCAGTTACACACCTTTTCCACGTACCCACCTGGGAATTTAAAACCATTTTAGGAGCCTTAATTAAGGACGCATCACAATGTGCCTGTGGGCTAGCTGAGAAATATCCCAATTTGGCTGGTAGGCAGAGCCCTGCAGAGGAGTGGGCCCAAGCTTTTGAAGGTTACCCCGTGACTTAACGAAATCCTTGGAAACGTATCTGCCTTTTGTGGGATTTTTTGGTTTTTGGGGTTTTTTTCGTCTGCTGTTAGCACAAGGGTTTTACACCTTTCCTGTATCAGTTTCCCCAAGGATACGCCTGGGGCATGGGGTTCTGGCCTACACAAGCTGGCCGTGGACCTGTGGCTTCTGTCCTACACTGCAGGTGGTCTGGGACCCTTAATGAGCGAGAGCCTGAGGGAAAATGTCCGTGACATCCGACGCTTCTCCTGAACGCACGTTAGCTTTGCGGTCTTGGGCTACCTTGAGTCCTTTCCAAGAGCCTCAGCTGCAGCGTTACAAATACGAATGCGTCCCAGCGTGTGCTTGGGAGAGATTTCCTAGGCACCTGCAACCTCCTGTGGAATTCTGATTGCACGCACTCTGTACCTTCCAGGAACGTTTCCTCAGTGATGGTCAAGGTCAGAGGCAGGCGTCCTCATCGGACGTTTCTCAGCCTCTATCTACGTGCACATCTGAACGTCTGCTAATCTTCGCCATGGCCTCTCTTGCCAAGCGTGCATTTTATTCAATTCTTTTTGAGATTCTACATAAGTAAACATATGCCGGGAGCAGCATGCAGGCTGGTCTCACAGTCTGTGTGAAGTCTTACTGAATGCTTAACTCCCACAAATCCTATGAACAAAGAACAGCCTTTTCACTCCTGCTTTAAAAAGAAAGCACCTGATGAATCAGCACCCTTTGGATTCATCCAAAGGATGCGTCCCGTGATCCCTCCCGTGGTATGGGGTAGATGGCCTGGTGGCTGCAAAGTGCAGAGTGGGAGGCCGTGTGCCACAATGGTCCCCACAGGGTGTTGGGGCTCAGACATGCTTAGCCTGCGTCTGACCCCACTGGTGGAACACAAAACTACACCAGTTTAGCCTAAAAAAGCATATGGGGAAGTACTCCATAATAACAAAACCGCCGTTCTAAGGATTAGGTTTTACCTTTCCCTCAGCGACCAACAGCTTTGTTCCTACTAGGATGTTTACTTGAAAGCCTGTCCTCCGATGCTGGTTGTGAATTAGGAGTAATAACGCTATTTCCTACCTAATATTTTTTTAAATAACTTTTTTTTAAATAACGTGAGCCCCTCAGAAGAAAAGTCCTTACGGAACCAGAATGACATCATAATTACAATGATCTGCATTTCCCGCTGGGCTGCGCTGTGAAAGCAGGTCAAGAATTGGTCTAGAGAGACCTTCTTGTGTAAGTAAAAATGTCCTGGCTGTTCAGATGACTTTGGTCTTCGCTCAGCTGCCCTAACACAACACCAGAGAGGGACCCATATTCCTCACAGCTCAGGGGCTGGGCGTCCGAGATCCCGGAGCCGGCCATGAGCCGGCCATCCCAGAACCAGAGATCCCGGAGCCAGCGATCCCGGAGTCGGCTGACTCAGTTCCTGGTGGGAGCTCTTCCTGGTTTGCAGAGGGCACCTTGTCTGTGTCCTCACCAGGCGGAGACAGAGATCGGTGGTTCGCGCCTCTTCCTATGGGGCACCAATGCTAATCTGATTAGGACCCCACGCTCCTGGCTTCCCTTAACCCCAATTACCCCTCAAAACCCCCGTCTCCACATCGGTTACATTGAGGTTAGTCATCAATATATGAAGAGTCCCTTGCAACCTTCAGTAGCGATACCTCCATCACCTGTACGCGAGCTGGCCCCCGCGTGGGCAATATCTGGGCCTTTGAAGGAAGTCGGGACCTTGTGTTGGACTCCTGCCACTGAGAGTGCTCCCCCTCCACTGGCATTTGCTGAGACAGGGCTCCGCACCTGCCACACGACTCACAGGGTCTTCACCGTGCCTTGCCACCACCAGACCTCTGGAAAACACAGAGCCCTGTTCCGGCTACACCAGAGACTGACTGACAGGTGGAGGTACCTCCATCCTGTTCAGTCTGTCACGTTGTCAGCACACAACACATATTTGCTCGCTAAATGTAAGAGTGGGGAGCAGGGGAAATTTTGGTAAGAAAATGGAGCTGCCTCTGGACGGTTCTGCCTGGTGTCCAGATCCCTAGCTGCCAGCACTGGCCCAGGGTACAAGAAAGGTGACCACCACTCATTTATACAACAGATATTTACTGAGCGCTGACCAGGAGAGTCTGCTCTGTTCTGGGGCCACACCGTGGACAGCACAGGCCTCAAATTTGGGGAAACAGAAGGTGACAGGGGGAGGAGGCCCTACAACTCCAGCAGTAAACTCTGGTGTGGTTTTGTTCCCCACGTGATTTCATCCCCATCGAGGTGTTAGGGGAGACGGGACAGGTGTACTTGCGACGTGGACCCAGCTCAGTGGCTTTCCTGGGCTTGGTCCTGCCCCTGATGTGCTCCAGTTCCAGGAGGGGGCCCACAGCCCCCGGCCATGCTGCCTCCCCACTGAATGCAGCTCCACACCCCCTCCCACGGGGGTCCCCACCTCCCCACTGCTCTCTCAGGCTGGAAAGCCTCTGCATTTTTTCCCAGTAGACCCTGCTCTCTTTTCCAGGCTGTGCTCTTATGCAGATGAGCAAGCTTTGCAATCTTTCTTTCTTTCCACCTTTCTTTCTCATCAAAGCCTTCACTGAAAGTGACAGTCCAGATGTCTGCAGAGCCACCAGGGGAGTCCCATGCCTGACAGCGGTGCTGGCTTTCTGTTTGTGCCGCTGTCACAGCGGTCTGCCTTCCATCCTGGTCCACACACCTCTGCCTATGCCGGGGAGCATGTGGCGTGTAAGCCAGGACCTGGAAGATGCCCCCTTATCACAAACGAATGCCACGGGCTACAGAGGAGGCAGAAAGAGCCGTCTGATTGGGATGTCGCACTGTGTGTGTTCCCGTTTCGCCTGGTCCCTTCCCGCATCAGCAGAGAGCCAGAGCTGTGTCCTTCCTGGATCGGTGCATCTGGCCCCATGGAAGCCAGTCTTGCTCAGACACCCGTCTGCTGAATGGCTACGGCGCGGCCCCGGGGAGGGCTGGGAAGGAACGGAAAGGGTGTTTTAGCAAAGCCTCCCGCGTTGGTCTAAACAGTTAGGTAATCATTAAACCATAGTTTGCAAGGAATTAATGACAACTAGGGTGGCTGCTGGGGACTGGTGGAGGGGAAGGGGCAGCTCCCTGGTCCAAAGCTCTGTTGGCGAGATGGGTGGGTCCTTGAGGGGCCGGCTGAGCAGCAGAGCACCTGCAGCCGACGACACCGTCCGTGTACTGTCAATAAAATATATTAGCGGGAGAGATCTCCTTATGTGCTGTCACCAAGACAAACACAACCTTACAAAAACACAAGGACATTTCTGGAGGGGTGTAGACATAACCACACTCATCGGAATGCCCACATTTCGCACGTACAGTGTTGTGTGTTTCAGCTACACCTCACCAAGGCTAAACAGTTCCTTTTGTTAAGTAACAGCCAGGTAGTCTTTCCTCAACACTGTCTCCCACAACTTACACCGACGTGTGTGTGCACGCAGGGGAGAGAGCAGGGGGCACAGCTCTCCTGGTGGGGCACTTGCCAGAGCCTGGATTAAACATTTTCCACAAGTGAGCTCCTCCTCTGCTCATCACAGTCCTACAAAAGTACACAGTGACGCCGTCCCGTTCCAGAGGCACCAGTGGCTGTGGGTCCCGGGGCCCCGGGCAGGTGTCACCACAAAGCCTGTGCTCTTCCCAACCATCCCCAGGGCCGCACACCCCAGGAAACCCCACTGACATCGACCCACCTTCATAGACTATACTCCTTACCATCTGTCCCCAGACCTTCTGACTATAGTTAGTTCATTTCTGCCATGCTTTTAGTAAACTCAACATAAGGTATCCATGTCCTTTGAATTCTGTCATCGCTGTCTCTGTGCCGGGCTAGACAATGTTCCTCTTGTAACTAAATGACGGTCAGTTGGCTCTACCTTCAGCGGGGAGCACACGTCCCTGGAAGAGGGGGCAGCTCGTGGAATGAAAAGGAAGGTCAGGATTTCACGTGAAGGGGAAGGACCCGTGACCTGAACAACAAAGTGTGTTCAAAGGCTAAGTGTCTAGATCTTTATGCTTGGTGTTTAGTCCCTCGTAGGATCCATTAGCTTTAGGGATTTATTTTTCCCTTTACAAGGTCCAACTTTTTCTTAACACGGAGTGAGTAAAGTGCTTCTCTCTGCTTTTAAACACAGACGGCCACAGACAGCACGTAGTGGTGACTCCCAGCACAGGCAGGAACCCCAGGAGAAGGGAGACTCCCAGGGCCAGGCCACTCTGCTCCCCTGCCCAGTCTCCGGAGTTTGAGATTGTTTCTTCCACGGGCTCCTTAAGCCCTAACTCCTGCGTTCACGGTCTGCCCCGACTGTCCCGTGAGGCACGTCTGCTGACCCTCCCCAGTGGCCTCTTTCCTTCGCCAGAACCACATAGAAGTTGAGAGGATGGGATTCCAAGGCATGTCTGTGAGCCCACTAGAGACAAGAGCTAACACACTCTGAAAGAAAGTGACCATTAGCCCTTTGTGAGGAGAGAGACGACTCCCGGCGGATGCCTTCACCGCTCAGACTGCGCAGCAACTTATCAAAGTTCAGCAGGTGGAATCAAGAGAAGTTTTCGCGTGTGTTTTCCAGTGCAGAGGCCATTTTCACGTTCCTGAAATTGTAGCTGAAGCCCAGAGAAAGGCCACCTCCGTGGCGTCAGTGTATCCGAGACAGGAAGGAGGATGTGTCTGCACAGGGTCGGCCACTGGGCTCTGCCAGAGGGGTCAGCGGGGCCACGGACTGGCGGATCACACAGCGCTGGCTCCCGCGGGCCCCACCAGACGTGGCAGGTGTGTCAGGACTGGGCAGGGATGAGGGTCACTCCCATAGGCAGACCTTTGTTCGTGATGCAACAGGGGAGAAATTTGAGGTTCCTGGGCTTTTCCTCACAGAGAAGGTAGTAAATGAGGTTTTTAAAATAGCGACAACACATCTGCACCGAAACCAAACAATGAAGAGCTCGTGGCCGAAGTAGAACATCTGAGGAAGATGAGCACAGTGGTAGTTCACTAACAACCGAGAACGTTAATGACCCGCTTTTGCTTTAAAGAAGAAGAAAAGGGGCCGCCTGGGGGGCTCAGTCAGTGAAACGTCTGACTCTTGACTCGGCTCAGGTCATGATCTCACAGTTCGTGGGATCGAGCCCCACGTTGGGCTCTGTGCTGACGGCACAGAGCCCGCTTGGGATTCTCTGTCTCTCCCTCTCTCTCTCTCTCCGCCCCCCTGCACATGCTTTTTTCTCAAAATGAATAAATAAACTTAAAAAATGTTAAAAAAAAAAAAGGAATAATAAAATAGAGCAAGGGAAGGGACCAGAGGCACACGTTCTTTTCTTAATTCAATAAAGTAATTTAACTTCGTATGACTATACTTTAAATTTTTTTTTTAAGTTTTTAAATAATTCTACCAGAGCAACAGAGCTTCAGGAGAGATAAGGAAGTGAGATGTTACGTCAACTCAAGGGGAATGAGCTACTGAAAGCCACGTAACGCTGGGGCCTATATGTGTGCACCAGTATTCTGTGGATCACGTCGGTACTAACCAACAGACACGGAGCGCCCCCAGCACCACAAGCACACGCTGGAAAGGCACATCCCTGGAATCACATCCGATGCAGTCGTATGTCGTTCACGCAGAGATGGGCGCGAGGTGACAGTCACACGCAGACCCACCTGAAGGAAGACGCGTGTGAGCCGGGCAGTTATGACAGACACGTATGTGGGGGTCCTCAGCGGTTTCCTCCATTTCAGCGGTGAGACAGAGGGTAGAACATGGCAGGCGCTCTGCCGTAGGGGTGAGCCCCAGGGTACACCGTGTCCTTTCCGGCCCCAGCCAGGCTCACGCCGTGGGGCGCCCGCCGGGTGGAAGTGCCTGGACTCTGGAGCCGGACAGCCTGGGGTTTAAGCTCACCCTGCGGCTTCCCAGTCGGCGAGGTAGCCACGGCAAGGGATATAACGACCCTGCGCTTAGCGTCCTTCCTTAAAAATGACAACAGGGGCGCCCGGGTGGCTCAGTCGGTGAAGCGTCCGACTTCAGCTCCGGTCTTGATCTCACCGCTCATGGGTTCGAGCCCCACGTCGGGCTCTGTGCGGACAGCCAAGAGCCTGGAGCCTGTTTCAGACTCTGTGTCTCCCTCTCTCTCTGCCCCTACCGCGCTCACGCTCTGTCTCTGAAAAATGAATAAACCTTAAAAAAATTTAAAAAAAATGAGAACAGAATCTGTGTATCTGAGGAAGTGTGAGGGGCCCAGGCCTCAGCAGTCTCAGGACACAGTAGCCGTTGCTTCTCTGATGTCGTGAGGCTCAGCCCTTCAGCGTTGCCCTGTGAGTTCATGCAAATCATGTGTTTATTTCACGCTTTACTTAAAATAGTGGGCCCTCAAGATTTTCCTGGTGGGTAAGCCTATAATATAACCATATAACTTTGTTTGAAACGGCGGCAGGGGCCTCAGCAAGAACCGGCCAAGATTCCGTCTGTGCCCTTGACAAGTTCTGCTGGCCCTTCACCTCCCTAGGCCTCAGCTTCCTCTCCGGAAATGGGTACCATACAAGATTTGCGTAAAAGAACGTCCGTGTGTCTGGCGCGTACCGTGGCCCGAGTAACTGGCCGCGGGCAGCGCTGTCACGTGGGGTTCTCTGTGAGCACGTCGCAAACTCTGCTTGTGTTCCTCTAAAGAGAGTGTGTTGTTTTCCTCAGTACTCTTCCCAGATCCTAGCGAAGCAACGCGCAATTAAGTGGTGTTCAAAACTGCTATTTAATAGAGTTTTTAACTTCTAAATTCAGTTTTCTTGATCATGACCAGGAAGTTAGCAAATTATCCCGGAATTTGGTCTTCTTCACTGGCTCAGAGATCGTTCTCTGTGTTTTCTCGCTTGTATGGCCAATAGCTGCCGTTTCACTGGGGCACAGTCATTAGATCAAACTGTTTGCTGGGGACCTTACAAGGTGAGTCATGTCATGAGCGTTTACAAGTTACTTCCAAGGATAATTGCAGTTTTAAAGCACTCAGGTGGCAGCTCAGACCCTTCATGAGGTCGACGGCATGCCAACCCTAACCACACTCGAGGCTGCAACAACGGGCCTGAAGAGGTCACTGGTTTGACCTCAGACACTGGAAGTCCAGTTTGCCAGAGGACATAGGGGACCGTGTCCTGCGGGTGCGTCCCCTGCTGTCTCAAGAGACACTGAGACCTTCCTTTCTGTATCTCGGAGAAAGTAGCCTCTGCGGTAAGGACACCCCCTTACCTCATGTTATGACTCTGCACACTGGTTCTCAGCTGGAGTGGGAGGCAGTTGCCACAGACAGTGACTCTGCCCTAATCCACCCTTTAAAATTTCTAGTGAAAGAGGTCAGTAGAAGTCAGATGAAACAGGGCTGAAAGAACGAGCTGTGAGTCTAAATAATACTCACCCGGCTCCTCACGTGCCCCTGCCTCAGGGGGCTTCTCCCGTTCTGTGTAGGCTGTGCCCAGTGCCCTCGAGAGCCCTTTCCTGCCCCTGGCTCTCCCTCCTGCGCCCACACCCCTGCCCACGTTAGAGTCACCGGTGTATGAGGCAGGTGCGACAGCACACCCTGCCCCAGGCTCTGTGATTGTCTTTGTACATTCGCTGCGCTTAGCTAGATTGCTGAATGGTGCGTATCTCACCGTATTGATTTGTAGCCACGATTTCTACGTATGAAAAGATACTCCAGCTTTTTAACGATGAAAGAAAAGTTTTTATGAGGTGCTTTCCCCCCCATCCAGTTGGCAAAGATCTAAATATTTCTAAGGCACCAGGCTGAAGGCCTGAGATACTTCCCCCCATGGCTGATATAGTTTCTCTGAAGGGAAGTTTAAGATGCCACTGGTGACAGGAACTGGTGACAGCTCCTAGCGCCAGCCTACCTGTGGAAACAGCAAAGTAAATGGAACCTTACAAAATAGTCAAAATTTTACAGCAAGCTTAGTGCTTATCAGGCAAGCTGAATCAAGCAGAGGGCGACTTTAAAACGGTAAAAAATTTAATTTAATTAAACCTTTAAAATGGAAAAAATTAAATTAAATTAAAAATAATTACTAATTTAATTTAATTAAAAAAATATTTGTGGAAGTGTTATTTGTCCTCACCCCACACGCTCACCAAACCTTACACTATGTGTATTTTACCACCACACACACACACACACACACACACACACACACACACACACACACACGGCACCCATCTTTAATGGAGAATTTAGAAAGCCCCATGTGTACTTAGATCAATACATATGTTCATGAAAGACCTACGGAGACTATAAATGTTCACTTCAGGCTCATGGCAACCCTGTCCAAGTGATGAAGGGTGCCCTAGCACACAGAACACCTGCAAAGGCTGGGGAAAGTGCTTTTGTTTGTTAGCATTTTGGTTTTTTGTTTGTTAGCTCCTGTCACTCCAGGAAGTGTCTGTCAAATACTAGCTGAACACAAAGCTGAAGCAAAGACTCTAGTGACCACACACCACAAAGAAGACAGTCCTTATAAAAGTCGTTAAAGTTACCAACTAGACTACTGTAGCCTTCAAAAGAAAGAAAAAGCAGCCAACCCTGGAGAAAGCTTTTCAGAGTTACATCATAACCTTCAAATGTCCAATTTTCAACAAAAAATCAACACGCATACAAAGAAGCAGAAACATATTACCCATTCAAAGCCCCAGAGTAAATGGAAAGAAAAGATCCTTAGAAAGCCCCGACATTGGAGTTACTGAGAAAGATTTTTAAAACAATTGTTTTAAATATTCTCAAAGAGCTAAAGGCAATTGGCAAGACAGTATATGAACACAATGAGAATATTAATGGATAGAAATTATAATAAATTCTGGAGGGAAAAAAAATCTACAAACCTAAGATTAATGAACTCCAAGTAGGTTAAACACAAAGAGACCCATGCAGACACACACTACAATTAAACCACTGAAAGACAAAAAAATAAAATAAAATGTTAAAAACAGAAGAGGAGCGACTCATCGCCTGCAGAGGACTTGTAAGAGCTTATCACCCACCTTCTAATCAGAGACTGTGTGGCAGAAGGGCAGGGGATGATATGTAAAGTGCTGAGAGAAGAGTGTCTCATGGAAAGTCTGTATCCACTAAACCTGCCCTCCAAAAGGAGGACAAAATGAAGCAGTTGCATACAAGCAACAAATGAGAGAGTTTGATACCACAAGACCTGTCCTACGAGAAATACTGCGGGAGATCCAGTAGAGATAAGGGTGGGGACCATAACTCAAAGCATACGAAGAAACAGATCACCAGGGGATGTCAATACACAAGTAAATATGAAAGCTGACCTGATCATACGGATGGCTCGTAACTCCATTTTTTGTCTCCTACAGTGATTAAAGACAATTACATGAAAGCTAATTACAAATCGATGTTATTGAAGGTCTAATTTGTGAAAACCAACAAGAAGGAGACGAGAACTTTTTGGCATGCCATTGAAGTCAATTTTGTATCAATTTGACCTGGACTGTTATGCATTTAAGATGGTAAATGTAGCCCTAACACCCTACATATGTCCACAAAGAAAATATCTAAAATTATATACACAAAAGAAAATTAAAGAGAAATCAAAATGATTCACTACAAAAAAAATCAAATAAACACACAACACAGTAATGGAGGAAATGAGGAACAAAGGATATTTATATATTGATCAAAGTGTCAATTCACCAGGAATTTATAATAATTTAAAAAATATGTGCACCAAACAGTCTTAACACATATAAAGCAAAACATTACTAGAATTGAAGAAAGATGGAATTGAGTAAAGCCATCGGGTTACAGTGGGGAGGCGGGGGGAACCTGGGCAGACAGGCCCTCAGGAAGGGGTCACGGGTGCACCTGGTCCCTCCCGCAGTGTGGCGGCTTGGCCTCACTGGCCAGTCCCCCAAGAGGCAAAGTATTTTCCGATCAGAGGATGGGAACACAGAGGGCAAAGCCCGGGGTCAGTCGGCGCTGAAGTTTAAGCTCAAATAATGATTTGTTCCCTCCGGTTCATTAGTTACATCAGAGAAGGGCTCCTAATCCACCTCATTTCCTGAAACTGCCGAAATGTAGCTTTCCCACATCAGATGGTAAAACTTAGCTATTTGTTTATAGACTTTAAAAATTAAATAGTAACCAAGAAAATGTAACGTAAGAAACATATTTATTTGCTTTAGAATTTGTAGCCACACAAGCTTTTTGATCACCTGTTGTAATGTAATCCTTAGTAAGTTAACCATGTGCGATATGTTTGCTGAATAACCCTTAGGAAGTAGAGACCTTCTCCTCACACTGAAGGCCAAGTTCATTTTTCAACCTTGAAGTGACCTTATCATGCAGCTTTTTGCCTTCAAGTGTTACATTTTGGAGTGGTAGAAACTCACGAGTCATACATTTTTTTAATCTGTCAAAATCAGGACGCTGTAGATCCTTCCGTTGTCTGATAATTTGAGGGATTCTCCTTCAAAAATCACATCTTTTTGCACATTCGGGGAGATCTCGGCTCCTTTACTGTCTTTTCATAATTTCCCTTTTCTGGCTTGAATCCTCCAAGACCACCTCCTGACTTTACTCTGTGTTGAGGGAGTGAACAGCATCCCTCAGGGCACATAGCACAGCTCAGGAGAGCAGCTGACGCTCGGCGGTCAGGGTCCAGCCTGCCTCTGCCCCGACTCCGACCACCATGCCCTGTATTTCTGGGGAAAAACATCATGGTTCCGGTGATGGCTGAACTTGCCGTTAACTTCCAAGTGTCCCCTGGACTTCTCCAGGTAAATTCCAAGCCTGTTGAAGAAAAAGACTGTTACTTTTCTGTCTCCTGTGGATCCTGCCAAGGAAGAGGCACGCCACATGGAAGGCGGGCTTCCCGGGGCAGCTGCAGGCAACAGCGATGCTTTCCTGCACTGCTGTGGGCTATGGCTTCCCCGTGCCATTTTCCAAATCCTGTGAGCTGTGTGTAGGAAACGCAGCACCTGTGGTGGGTAACGTTTGGAGATGAGCGGAACTCCCTGAAGCAAGTCGGGAACTAGCCGGGGTCACCGCCAGCACCCGAGAAAGCCACCCCTTTAAAACTGGAGCCTCCACACAGGAGGCTGGAAGTGCCCATCCTTTCTACTGTTTGTTTTCTGGTAACTCGTGGTCAGTCTCCTGTCAATCTTTGATTTCTGGAAACCAGAGCAACAACCTGACAGCGGTTTGGGGTTTAGACGGACCAGGAACGTGGGGTTATCACTTTGCTCTCACTTTTCTGGGTTTGCTGTCAACGGCACTTGGATGATTCCCCAGTCCTGTCACCCGCCATACTCATCCAGTGCGTGAGAGCTGCCCATGACCTCGTTCTTCCGGAGCCTCTGCTGCGGGAAGTGGCTCTCCTGTCACCAAAATGCAGCCTGAGCCTGCAAGGCCGACTCCATCTAGCAATTAATGTCAACATTTATCACTTTTTAAAGGAAAACCAAATGGCTTGCCTTAAATGTAACTTTAGTCCATTTTATTTATTTTTTTTAATGTTTATTTATTTTTGAGAGAGAGAGAGAGAGAGAGAGAGAGAGAGAGAGCGAGCATGTGCGCACAAGCAGTAGAGGGGCAGGGAGAGAGGGAGACACAGAATGCGAAGCAGGCTCCAGGCTCTGAGCTGTCAGCACAGAGCCCGATGCGGGGCTCGAACTCACGACCGTGAGATCATGACCTGAGCCAAAGTCAGACTCTCAACCGACTGAGCCACCCAAGCGCCCCAGTTTACTCCAGTTTAATTGTCTGTACAGACATGAGAACTGGAGACCCAGGCAACTGGAAAGCCAGTAACATGTGATCTGGAGGGAGGATCTGCTTTTCATGCCGGAAAAGCAGCCACGTGGGGCCTCACGGGGAGAGCTCCCTGGAGACTAGGAATTCCTTGAATGTTGCAATGTAGCATTCTTAAAAAAACAAATATGAAAAAAACATTGTCCCCTCCATGCTGCACACAATAGGTACTTGTTAAATATTGCTTGTGTTAAACTAAAAACATTTAGTTTTTAGGTTTAGCCTGACTCCAGGCTCTGAGCTGTCGGCAAAGAGCCCAATGTGGGACTCACACTCACAAACAGTGGGATCATGACCTGAGCCGAAGTTGGATGCTTTGAGCCACCCAGGACCCCCCTTTTAGACTCTTGAACACAGCTTCATCCATCAGGGGGTGAGACCCATACACCTGTGCTCTCTGTGCCCCTTTTGACTGTCCTGGTCCATCTGCCTGGGGCAGGTGAGCCTCAGTACCACATCAGTTATGCCGAGGACACAGATGCAGTGTGGGCTGGGGGTAGGGGTGCTATCATGCCACCCTGATGTTCTTTTCCTGAAACTGTCTTCTGGGTGCCATTGGCTTTCTTTTTTGTGTGAAATTTATTGTCATCAAGGTAGCTAACGCACAGTGTAGACAGTATGCTCTTGGCTTTGGGAGTAGATTTCCATGATTCATCACTTACATACAACACTCAGTGCTCATCCCAACAAGTGCCCTCCTCAGTGCCCATCATCCATTTAGTCCTTCCCCTACCCACCTCCCGGCATCAGCCCTCAGTGTGTTCTCTGTATTTAAGAGTCTTTTATGGTTTGCCTCCCTCCCTCTCTGTTTGTAACTGTTTTTCCCCTTTCCCCTGGTCTTCTGTTACACATATGAGTGAAAACATATGGTACCTGTCCTTCTCTGACTGACTTATTTCACTCAGCATAATACCCTCCTGTTCCATCCACATTGCTGCAAATGGCAGGATTTCATTCTTTCTCACTGCCAAGTAGTATTCCATTGTGTATATAAACCACATCTACTTTATCCATTCCTCAGTTGATGGACATTTAGGCTCTTTCCATAATTTGGCTATTGTTGAGAGTGCTGCTATTAACATTGGGGTACAAGTGCCCCTGTGAATCAGCACTCCTGTATCCCTTGGATAAATACCTAGCAATGCTATTGCTGGGTCACAGGGAAGTTCTATTTTTAATTTTCTGAGGAACCTCCACGCTGTTTTCCAGAGTGGCTGCACCAGTTTGCATTCCAACCAACAATGCAAGAGGGTTCCCATATCTCCCCATCCTTGCCAACATCTGTTGTTTCCTGAGTTATTAATTTTAGCCACTCTGACCGGTGTGAGGTGGTATCTCAGTGTGGTTTTGATTTGTATTTCCCTGATGAGGAGTGATGTTGAGCATCTTTTCATGTGTCTGTTGGCCATCTGGATGTCTTCTTTGGAAAAGTGTCTATTCCTGTCTTCTGCCCTTTTCTTCACTGGATTATTTGATTTTTGGGTTTTGAGTTTGGTAAGTTCTTTATAGATTTTGGATACTAACCCTTTATCTGATACATTATTTAAAAATATCTTCTCCCATTCTGTCCGTTGCCTTTTAGTTTTGTTGATTATTTCCTTTGCAGTACAGAAGCTTTTTATCTTGACGGAGCCCCAATAGTTCATTTTTGCTTTTATTTCCCTTGCCTTCAGAGACATGTTGAGCAAGAAATTGCTGTGGCTGAGGTCAAAGAGGTTGTTGCCTGTATTTTCCTCTAGGGTTTTGATGGTTTCCTGTCTCACATTCAGGTCCTTCATCCATTTTGGGTTTATTTTTGTGAATGGTGTAAGAAAGTGGTCTAGTTTCATTCTTCTGCATGTGGCTGTCCAGTTCTCTCAGTGCCATTTGCTAAGGAGACTCTCAATTTTCCATCAGATACTCTTTCCTGCCTTGTCAAAGATTAATTGGCCATACATTTGTGGGTCCAATTCATTCTATTCCATTGGTCTGTATGTCTGTTTTTGTGCCGATACCATACTGTCTTGATGATTACAACTTTGTAGTAGGTCTGGGAATGTGATGCCTCCTGCTTTGGCTTTCTTTCTCAACATAACTTTGGCCATTCGGGGTCTTTATTTGTGGTTCCATTCAAACTTTAGGATTGTTTGTTCTAGCTTTGAGAAGAATGCCAGTGCAATTTTGATTGGGATTGCATTGAATGATGGATTATTTGGGGTAGTATTGACATTTTAACAATATTTGTTCTTCCAATCTATGAGCATGTAATGTTTTTCCATTTCTTTCTGTCTTCCTTAATTTCTCTCATAAGTTTTATGTAGTTTTCAGCATACAGATCTTTTACATCTTTGGTTAGGTTTATTCCTAGATATTTTATGGTTTTTGGTACAATTGTAAATGGAATCAATTTCTTGATTTCTCTCTCTGTTGCTTCATTATTGGTGTATAGAAATGCAACTGATTTCTGTACATTGATTTTGTACCCGGAGAGTTTGCTGAATTCATGTATCAGTTCTAGCAACCTTTTGGTGGAGTCTTTCGGGTTTTCCATGTAGAGTATTGTGTCGTCTGTGAAAACTGAAAGTTTCACTTCTTATTTGCCAATTTGGATGTGTTTTATTTCATTTTGTTGTCTGATTGCTGAGGCTAGTACTTCCAATACTATGTTAAACAGCAGCAGTGAGAGTGGACATCCCTGTTGTGTTCCTGATCTCAGGGGGAAAGCTCTCAGTTTTCCCCACTGAGGATGATATTGGCTGTGGGCTTTTCATAAATGGCTTTTATGATGTTTAAGTATGTTCCTTCTATCCCGACTTTCTTGAGGGTTTTTATTAAGAAAGGATGCTGAATTTTGTCAAATGCTTTTTCTGCATCTATTGACCAGATCATATGGTTCTTATCCTCTCTTTTATTAATGTGATGTATCACATTGTTTGATTTGCAAATATTGAACCAGCCCTGTAGCCCAGGAGTGAATCCCATTTGATCATGGTGAATGATTCTTTTGATATACTGTTGAATTCGATTTGCTTGTGTCTTGTTGAGAATTTTTGCATCCATGTTCATCAGGGATATTGGCCTGTAGTTCTCCTTTTTAGTGGGGTCTCTGTCTGGTTTTGGAATCAAGGTAATTCTGGCTTCATAGAATGATTCTAGAAGCTTTCCTTCTATTTCTCTTTTTTTGGAAACACTTGAGAAGGATAGGTATTAACTCTGCTTTAAATGTTTGGTAGAATTCCCCCGGGAAGGTATCTGGCCCAGGACTCTTTATTTGTTGGGAGATTTTTGTAACTGATTCAGTTTCTTCGCTGGTTATGGGTCTGTTCCAATTTTCTATTTCTTCCTGTTTGAGTTTTGGTAGTCTGTGGGTGTCTAGGAATTTGTCCATTTCTTCCAGGTTGTCCAGATTGCTGGCGTATAATTTTTCATAGTATTCTCTAATAATTGTTCATGTTTCTGTTGATGTTGGTTTCTCTTCTTTCATTTGTGATTTTATCTCTTTGGGTTTTTCTTTTTAAGAAGTCTGGCTAGGGGGTTATCAATTTTATTTTTTTCATAAAACCAGCTCTTAGATTCATTGATCTGTTCTGGTTTTTTTTTTTTTTTAATTCTATGCTGTTTATTTCTGCTCTAATATTTATTCTCTTCTTCTGCTGGCTTTGGTGTTTCTTTGCTGTTGTGCTTCTAGTTCCTTTAGGTGTGCTGTTAGATTTTTTATTTGGAGTTTTTCTTGTTTCTTGAGATTGGCTTCGATTGCAATGTATTTTCCTCTTAGGACTGCCTTTGCTGCATCCCAAAGGGTTTGGACTATCATATTTTCATCTTCATTTGTTTCCTAGAGCAATCACAAAGTTGTCCATGAAACCCAGCACACCATGTCTGCTGTGATGATCAGGCTGCTGTCTGACATCTCGGATGCCTTAGAGCTCCTCAGGGAGAAAGAGGTTTCACGTCCTGGTTCATTTCCTAATCACACCTATCTTGAGCAGACAGCTTTTCATGATGATGATGATGATGATGATGATGATAATGATGATTTTCATAATTATTTTATTATTTCTGCTGTGTTATTTCTTTCTAGAAAGCACTGTAGGGTGGTTTCAGTAGAGTAAGGACTTGATGTTTCCTTAAGGTGGATGGATTCAGTTTTATTTATCAAGTAAAGTACATATTTGCCATAATATCCAACAGGAGAGATTGGAAATGATGTCTAATCTTTGGGGTTCTTGGGTTCATCAAATGAGAAGTGTTAATTGAGGGAGGCAAGACATGACTGTGGTCTCTGTACTTTGAATATGTATCCTTTGCTCTTGAACTGCTTTTGAGCATTATTTATTGTTTTCTAAATCAGAACAAACCACTGTCTGGGCTCAATAACACCCAGTCGATGTTTGTAAGTGAGTAACAGCAGAGTCTCGGTGCATCCACCGACTGCTTATCCCCAAGAGCACACGTGGGTTCTGTCCCGTGTTGTTTGTATGGATTATAAACCCAGCCCTGCTCCGACTTTACAAAATCGGAAGCAAACTGGATTGCTGGTACATTTGCCCTTTTCAAGCTGAATATGATTTTACGTCTCCATCACTGTCGGTAATTATTCCACAACTCACATTTGCATAATTCAGTGTCCACAGCAAGCAGGCTCTTCTGAGATGATCTTAGGTCATTAACATATCGCTCCAAATGTACAGTTGTCTGAGGCACCGTGTTATGTACATTTTCCATAAAAGCTTTTTTCCCCAAATCGTCTGATAAGGGGAACAAAAAGTGTCACCCAATCAAAACTTCCTTTTTGGAGGTTAATTCCTCCTTCTTTGTGCTGCATCAGTCTTAGTCAAGTGTTGGCCCTTTACTCATTGAGAGCCGACAGGGACCAGATGCTGGGGCAGGTGCACTGCTCTTTCCCTGTCTTTCTCCCTAAGATACCAATGAAGAGGGAAGAAGGCACTTCAGTACCTAAAACAAAACTTTGCCCAACAGCCCAGCACAGTGAGGAGCTGACTTCCTTCCCAGGGCAGGGCCCAGGCACTTACAGAGGGGACCACCCTTTATGCGGCCTTCTGCCTCACGCTGGGCATTCTCCAGCCTCCAGTGGTACTGGTCCTTGGTGTGGGCCCCGCCACACCGCAGCCAGGCTGCTGCGGGAAATGCGGGAGCTGTTATTTATGTGAGCTTTCATGATCTTCTGCAGTTTCAAGATGTGGGATGCTTGATGAATTTATTGTATTTTACAGACTTCATATATAAATTGGTAGCCCAGCATAAGTTAAATCTTATTAACATTTCTTTCAAATTTGGGATAAAACAGGGGCCTCTCCCCACATGGGTTAAGAAGACAGAAAGGGAACCTACACAGAGCCCCTCCACCAAGGGTTTGCACCTGCTGCTCATTGTGCTTGTGGGCAGTGGCATCTGCAAAGTAGGTAGCAGTCTAGGGAGGTCCGCCTTGCCCTCGAAACATGGCCAAACTCAGATCTGTTCCCTTGAGAAAGGTGAAGTGTGAAATTACCGTGCTGGGGTTATCCCGGGCTCCTGCAGTTTTCCCCAAAGATTCCCTGTAGACTTAGCTTCCCAGACATATTCCGCCACAAAAGCCCAATCCTGCCATTTTGTAACACCTACCAATACAAATTACAGGCAGATCCCCATCTTCCCAGGGAGCTGTAGGCCCATGAGAATGTCAGCTGCTCCTTGGGCCAGAGACCTAATCTGCAGGGCCTGGTGCAGAACGAAAATATGGGCCCTTGTTCAATAATCAGGAAGAAGTGCTATTAAAATATGAAGGCTTTCATTCCCCCCCCCCCATCTCCTCAGTCGTGGTTTTGTTTATTTGCTCTGTAATGTCATCCCGAGTAAAGAAAAATGTAAATTGTAACCATCAGCATGAATTTTACCAACCCTCCTTTACGCTGTACATCACAGTTTTACATGGAAATAAGAGAGCATTTAACTTCAGTGCAGAATGACTGAAATTTTACAATATACGCCTGTGTGTTTTCTTTCTGCCAGAACAGTGGAAATGTTGCCCCAAACCGACTCGGTTTCTTTAACTTTACATGGTGCGATGCTGCCTCCAGTGTAAAATCCCTATTTATGCAAAAGTCATCATTTATTCTCTTGTCTTACTGGCTGAATAGCACCAACTCACTTGCTTATCACCAGCTTATAGTTTGTGAAAAATCGATCAGAGCAACTGAACTTGACCTTCTTGAAAAATTTAAATATTTGCAGGGGTGGGTAAATAAATGAAGCGGAGGAAAACACGAGAACATCGAACGGACTGTCGCTAAGTCCCCTGGAAAGGTTTGCATCCATAGGATGCTCAGCAACTTAAGCCTGTTGGAGGCTGGCTGGCACCCGGGATGTGGGGGGGGGGGGGGCTGCTGGTTTCCGTAGCGACGGCACAGCCTCTGGGTGCCACCTCAGACACATCCCTGTCTGGAGAGGATAATTTCCATCACCCATACTGGAAGTGGGTCTCGAGACGTGTTGTGGATAGACGTGCTTTATTCACTTACGTGTTATTTGAGGTAGCTGAAGTTCAGGAGGACCACCTAGACTTAAGACTCTAATTGTCTATTCACACAGAGAAAAAAATAAAAGTCCCGAAACACTGGTTTCAATCCATGTGAGCTGCCATAACAGAATATCACACACTGCGTGGCTTGTATCCCACAGACATTTACTTCTCCTGGTTCTGGGGGCTGGATGTCTGAGATCAAGGCTCAGGGGATCCAGGGTCTGGTGAGGACCTCTTCCTGGGTCACGGATGGTGTCCTCTTGCTGTGTCCTCTGGGAGGGGCTGGGAGCTCTCTGGGGTCTCTGACGAGGGCACAGATCCATCATGGGACTCCACCCTCATGACCTCATCTCTTCCCAAAACGCCTATCACCTTGGGGGTTCGGTTTCAATGTATGAATTTGCAGGGAGACGCAAACATTCAGTGTATACCAACCGGGAAATATTGGCCACAAATACAAGAAATACAATGGTACATGACACCCTCTAACATAATAGCAGTACTAGGTAAGCAAAATCTGAAAGTGTTTTTCAGTAAATTCTGGTAACTAAAAAGCAAACGAAATATATCACAAAATTGAATTAATTTGATATAAAAGCTTTAGGCAAAGCAAATTCATCAGTTAAAGAAAAACCCGAGAAAATAAAAAGAAAAAATACAACAAATTTGAATGAATGTGTTTACAAAGTAGCTATAATACATGATTATAGAAAATGAGATATTTCAGTATAAACTGCTCTTATGCATACATAAAAATAATCTGGATGCGGAGAGATGGCCATGCTCATTCATGTTTGAAGTAAAAGGAAACATTCCCCTCACCATGGGACCATTGTTAGCAACAGAAAAATCACTGAATTCCAGTAGAAATTATCTTGAACCTTATTTGAAAGTCATGTATCCATTGTTTTTGAGCATAGGTTAGAACTAGTAATAAATTTATATGACTTCAGTTAGTAGAATAATAACAAATTTGCTGCCGACCAGCCTAAGACTTCTGGCTTGATCGTTTTGAATCGGACTACATGCAGGAGGTGAAGTTTATCTCTTTGGTGGGGTGTCTTATGCTGGAAGCGGCATCTTCCTTTAGGACATGCCCCAATCCCCAGGACACTGGCCCACAGTCATTGGCATTCCATCGGTGCAAAGGGCCTCACACTCAGGAGGGCTCTGTGCTTGGTTTAAGGCTGCACTCTTGCTGTTTGAACAAGAGGACCTCCGTTTTCATTCTGCTCTTAGCCCTGCAAATTATGGCCTGGTAAGAATGGTGCATTCTGTACAAGATAATTTTTTATGTATTTTTTTTAGTGTGACCACACCTTATATTCATGCCTATTTGCATGAATGCAAGATTTTTAAGATGCTATTTGGTTGTTAAAATTGCAAACATCCATTCTGCAGATTTTTCTTAATTGTGGGTGTCCTTACCTAGACTATACATAAATACAGGGATTTCTGGTTAGGAACCTGAGGTCTGCATAGGATATAGCAGACCCTTTAGACTTTTATGGGTGAACAGGAGACTCTTTTGCTATGATAATCTTTTATAATTAGTATATTTCCTTTGTAACTTGAATGATCATTATCGTTCCGTCTTCTTAAAAACTATTAGAAAAGGCAGACAACAACAAAATAAAATAAATGTCCCATGATAATGGAAAACACAATGGAAATGTCAGAATACTAGTTGAATATTTGGATTTTCGTGTTCTCGAGACATTTCTTGGAAACATAGAAAATAGATATTTGCCGTGAACACTTGAGTGATTTGGCTGAGAAGCCTCCTGGAGGCTTTTGGGAAATTAGATACAATAAAGGATGAAGTGTCTGGTTATCTAAACATTAATACTTGGAGTAGCTTGGTAGGTTTGCTGCAGATTTTGCATGAAAGGTGGCCTCTCAGGCTTAGAGGCAGCACAGCGGGACAGCTAGAAAACCCACGTCTGTGGTGACGTGCCTAAATACGCAAGCAAGAAGGCCAGAGGAAAAGTCCCGAGAAGGGTGAAGAAGTGGGACTCTAGTGATGTGATGAAGTTGGATTGCCAGTCTCCAGCCCAGAGTGAGCCCAGATCGGCCCCAAGGGCTCAAGGGATAGAGAAACCTTTGCAGATTATGGAAGAAAAGAAAATGAAGAAGAAGGTTCTTCTAGTCAGTCTTTAAAGATACTTTTAATTTCTGGAATTCCCTTAAGAAGTTAGCTCTTAACTAGTCACGGAAGTATGCCAGGATGCCCCAGTCTCCAAAAATCCTTGCCAATTGAGATTAAATGGTATTTCATTTTAGAATCAATACTCTCTTTTTAATGTCTTATAAATCAGTTGGATTAAGCCAGCTCTATTTTTGAAAGTTTATTTTAGACCAATGTATAATGATTATGAAATCTTACATTTCTGTCCTTCCTAAAAGTGTACGTACGTGCGCGTGTATTGAAGACCTAGCAGGGTCTACTCTGGGGCTCCAGGGAATGCCAGTTGAGCAGGTGTTCACTGAATGTCTCCTCTAGGCCAGTTATGTGCCAGGTCCTGGGGACATCAGGGGAGTAAGGAGAGGGGGTCACATTTGAGCAACAGAGAGGATTTGGGGGTCGTGGGCAGAGTGTAGATCCTGCACCAGCCAAGCGGCTGCTGGCACCTCCTGGAACCCAAGTTAGCACCCCCGTGAGCCCTGTTAACTTGAGGCTGTCTTTTCTCCCGTGTGTCTCCTACCAAGTAGGCCTGGAAGATGGCAGAGTCCCTCCGAATATCACAGCCCCTCTTAAAGCAGATAACAACACAAAGCCCCAGCCCCTCGAGGCTGGGACCTGCCTCAGTGGCCACAGCATGTGGCTGATGTTGTAGGCTGATGTTGTAATCTCCGTGCAGAGATTAGCGCCTGGTGCACTGGCCCTCTCTCTGCAGTGATGCGGCTCTCGGGGCCTCCCTCCCCACTGCCACTGACCTGCCCCTCGCCTCCCCGCAAGCAGTCGCTCGGTGGTCACAGCCAGACCGCAGTGGGACCACTACCTGCATGGTAGTCTCTTCCCTTCTCACATCACCGGCTGCGTATTTGTAGTTTCCTTCCCAGGGCCTCTTTGTCTGTGCAGCTTCTAAATGTGTTGGTGCCCAGAGCTTCATCCTTGGGCCTTTCCTGGATTTGCACTTATTTTCCAGGCCACCCCATCCTTCTCGTAGTCTTAAATGAAAGGTATACGTTGATGATTCTTTAACTGATTCTTAAATGTCCCCTCGAGGCCCAAGCACATACATCCTGCAGTCTACCCCAGGTCTTTGCTTGATGTCAGCATGCCTCTCAGAGCTCTCACGCGTCAAAGCAAACAGTATCCGGAACCCATGAAGTGCTGGCCAGGATGTGGGGCAACAGGGACTCCCACCGCTGGCGGGGTTGCAGAACGGTGCGGCCACTTGAGAAGGCACTGGGTGGTTTCTTACAAAACTAAAATAGTCTTACCAATGACTCAGGAGCATGTGCCTTGGTGTTTACCCAAAGGAGCCGAAACCCATGTCCAAACAAAACCTGCAGCTTTATCCAGAACTCCAAAATTTGGAAGCAACCAGGATGCCCTTCAGTAAGTGAGTGGTAAATAAACTGGTTTATCCAGACGGTAGAACATGATTCGGAGCTAAAAGGAAGCGAGCCATCAAGCCATGAAAAGACATGAAGGAAACTTAAATGTGTATCACTGAGTGAAAAAAGCCACTCTGAGAAGGCCACATACTGTATGATTGCAACCCCATGACATCCTGGAAAAAATAAAACTATGGAGGCAGTGAGAACATCAGTGATGCCCCTGGTGTAGGGGGAAAGGAGGAACTGGCAGAGTGTTGGCGATTTTTAGGGCAGTGAAGCCACTCTGCCTTATTTGCCTTTGTGGAAACGATCCCATCTTGCAAATGGGATCAATTCACCCTTGAACAACACGGGTGTGAAGTATGTGGGTCCAGTTACATCCAGTTTTTTTTGATAAATGCAGTTCAGTACTATGAATGCATTTTCTCTTCCTTGATAGGATTGTCTTAGTAACATTTTCCTCTCTCTCTCTTACTTTATTGTGAGAGTACGATATGTGATACATGCGACACACAACGTTTGTGTTAATCAACTTTGTTATCGACTGGTAAGGCTTCCAGTCAACAGCAGGCTATTAGTGGTTGAGTCTGAGGGGAGTCGGAAGTTGTACATGGATTTTTGAGTGCACGGTGGGGGCGGTTGGTTATTCCGGGGTCACCTGTACACACAGGCGTGTATACACACACATACACATATTCAAGCAGGTGCATAGCTAATTTTCTAAATTCCTTATTGGAATGGTAGTTTCATGAAAGGACAGGTGTTACTTTTTCCGCTGCCGTGTTCTCAGCACCCGAAACGATGTCTGGAACTTAGGAGGCACCCACCAGTGCCTGTAGAACGTGGGTATGTTGTCTCATCCTCATTATTTTCCCCCAGATTACAAAGGCTTCTGCCGAGTAAATGTATTCTCCCCAAGGACTGTTTTCTTGTGAGTTTGAGAAAGGAGGTGATCTTGCTCTAGAACATGGCCACCTCCCCCTCTTGGTCTAATCCATCTGGTGTCCAACGGGTTCTCCCGTGGCCAGAACAGGCTCCCCTGAAGTGACTTTATTCCACGCCATGTCTGGAGGTCCTTGTGGCCATTTGTGGCCACAGTTGGCTTGTGAAGTGATGTGCCTCCAGGGGGAGATGCGTCTCTGACTAGTTAGGGACACGGTCGTGCTTGGGCAGCCAGCGGGCACCAGCGCACAACACTGACCCCTGGGACTTGGGAATCAGGATGGGAGCCCGTTTGCAGGGAGCCCCTGCTGGAATAGCTGGTCTTCACCGTGGCTGGCTCACCACTTGGTGGATAATCACACCCTTGTTCATAACCCAGTGACAGGCACAGCGGTGCTTTCTGAAGCTTGCAGCCCGCAGTGTATTTGCTCCTCCTCTCCCCACGTTGAGTTTGCCTTCGTCCCTCGACGTTCTCGGTGAACTCTCAATTCCTCCTTCCCCCTGGAGCCTTTTCTGGTGGCTGGGGATGTCCGTGGTCCTGCCACGTTCGTGAACCCTGCTTGCATTTAAAGTCCTTGCTGTCACAGCACTGGCGGTGCTCGGTAAGACAGTCTGTTCACTGTCACGCCCTGAGCAGCACGGACCAGTGACTGTCTCAGGGCTCGCCACAGCCCAGGGCTGTTCGTGGCCAGGCATGAATCCGTGGCTGCAGAAAGACCCCAGCTCCGTGCCTGGTGCAGCCAGCAGCTGGGGTTGGAGAAAATTTCCAGACGTGGGCGAGATCAGGCAGCCTTGTTGCTGTTTTCCTAAAAGGACCCCCAGCAGTGCCTTCCTTCCCAAAGCACCCGTCACCCAGCAGCAACACCCACTGCCCTTTGAGTCAAGTGCAGCTGCAGGAACGTGGGGGCTGTTGTGTCACATCTTACACGGTACAAAGGCACCTCTGAGGTCATTCCCCAGCATGCCTCCTGTGTAGACAGAGACCCCTTCAAGGAGTGGGTGTCTGCTCCTCTTAAGCAGACAGGTCTCCATACGCAGAACTAACGTGAAAGAAGTCACAGAATATTCTGGAACCTTCCGGATCACATCCTGGCACTTTGCAGGTGCAGGGATCTGCAGCTGCATTGCTGGGCCACTGCAGTGCCCTCTGGGAGAGGGGGTCAGACCATGCAGGGCCTGAGAGCCGCCAGTGTTTCCTGGTAGCTTTTATTTAGCCTCATCCCGAGCCCTCCTTGTGCACATCCCGGCTCTCCCCTGCCTCCTTGAGCGGGGGAGGATCTGTGTGTGTCTGTGCCCCAGATGCCTGTTCCCACAGGCCCTGCCCTGCCCGCAATCACCGTCGGCAGCCCTGGCTCCAAGCCACATATGATTGGGTCTGAACAAGAGACCAAGTTTGGATGTCACAGGGGCGGGGGGCGATGCACGAAAAGCTAGTGAGCTGGACGTTAGTCACGCAGGACGAATGGGCTCCAGGCTGGCCGCACAGCGTGGAGCCTGTGGGCAACAGTGTTGTGTTGGGCACTTAACTCTCGTTAGGAGGGCGGGTGTCATGTGAGCATCTCTTACTGCACACAGGCCTGTGCACACGCATGCACACACACTCTTGCGAAGCACAGGGACACGAGGAGACTTGAGGTGATGGGGGTGTGTCTGTTCCCTCAGTTGCTGCGATGCCTTCACGGGCAGATACCTGTGTCCAAACTCATCACAGTGGGTGTATTAAATATGCACAGTCTTGCATAGATCAGCCGCACCCCGATGAGCTATTTTTAAAAAGCAGAATGCAGTAATCTGGGTTGCAATGGAAAGGAACGTGGAATATTAAAATCAATTTTGTGAATAAGTTGAGGTATTGGGGCACCTGGGTGGTTAAGTATCTGACTTCGGCTCGGGTCATGATCACAGATTCATGAGTTTGAGCCCCACGCCTGCTTTGGATTCTGTGTCTCCCTCTCTCTCTGTGCCCCTCCCCTGCTCATGCTCTGTTTCTCTCCCTGTCAAAACTAAATAAATATTTAAAAAGTAATTTAAAAAGTTGAGGTATTAATTTTGGGTTAAATCTGTTGAACTTGATGAAATTGCTTGGAAATAAGAAACAAAGAGTCAAAATCAATTCCAAGGACCCAGCCTTTGTGTGTGGGCCCCAGGGGCCTCTGAGGCTGGCCTGAGGCGCAGGTGTGGACCCGCTAGGGGTGCGGCCAGAATCTGGGGACCGGCAGGGGCTCCCACAGGGTATTGGGCAAAGTCACGGCAGTGCCGCATTCTTTGGACAAATCCTCAACTGTTGCAGATGAGAAGGGTGTGCAGACTCAGGGCTGAATCTGGGGCAAAATGTCCATTTTGGCTGCACAGAGTGGTGAGGTCTCTGGGGAGAAGGCGAGAGGTGGTAAAGGGAGCCACTCAGAGTGAGTCCGTGATGAGGGTCCAGGCAGTGGGCACTTCACACACAATCTAAGCACGGCTGTGCTCTCCACGATCGCTCCACGCATGGCCACTTTATATTAATAAGGCGTGTCCACTGCCACGGATTCATGAAGCAGGTCCCTGGCCGGGGCTCCTGAAGGCCATGGCTCACGGCAGTGCCGGCAGATCACGTGCGCCAAGCTCGTGCTGCAGTGAGTGTTCCCATCCTGCTCTTGAGCAGATGCATCCCGGGAGGTCCCGAGGACACGGGATGCACAGGAGCCGTGGTCCCTGCCCGTGGAGGCTCCTGCCTGAGAGAGCGGCGGGCCTTCATCCAAATTCCTGCATAGAGTGTGTGTTCTAGGAGAGTCACAGCCACGTGAGGGGACAGCTAGCCTGACCAGTAGGGGCTGCCGGGAGCATGCCCTGCGGCCCAGGTGGGAAGGGCAGGGACACACACAGCCAAGGGGGGGTGGACCCAGCGGGAGGTGGGGGAAGGGTCATGCAGTTGCATTTGTGTTGGAACAAAACTCCGGCTAACCTCACGGGACAAAGGTGTGTGTTTAAGATGCGGACTGTGCAGACCCAGGACACAGAGCCCTGGAATCGCGGGGGGCCTGGCCTCCCGAATCTCAGCAGACCCGGCATCCTGGTGGTGCTGTCCACACACAGTATTCAGCCCTTGCAGAACCAGTGAGCGTGGGTGGAGAAGACCCTCAGTCAGTCAGTGCACTGTTACGGAGAACTTTCATCGGGGCAGGAACGTGCTAGAAGCTCCCTCCCTCTGCCCAGGACCCCGGAGCCACCCAACAAAGAAAGCCTTTTTGTGTATTTTTCCTGGCGGCCTCAGAAAGAGGAAGGCGTTGCGTCAGGGAAGACAGGGTTGGGGTCAGGACAGGGCGCTCAGGTTTTTACGGGGACAGAGAAAGGGCAGTGAGCCCTGGACACGTGCTGCCATACGGAAAGAATTGCTGTAAAAGCCACAGGAAGGCTTCCCAGCAGGTAGAACATCGTGGCTTCAGTGATCATTCACCAGGAGAGACTCTTCCGTGGGCACGCTGGCGCAGCATGTGGAAACATGACCGGGGGGCGTGGCGCTACTTAGATGCATGTAGGAGCGTGTGCGTGTGTCAGGGCACGAGCACGTCCACACATGAACACGCGTGCTCACGTGGCTCTGCTTGGACCAGGAAAGCACAGCCAGGCTGACCTCCCACGATACGACACGGCCAGCTGTGGCTTCACCGCCTGGCCCGGGTGTCAGAAGGGAGCCAGGCGTGTGCACTGGGGTCTCGGAGCGCGCAGGGCATCGTCTGTGCGCCTGGGGTTTCCCGCCTGCCTCGTCGTCCAGCCACGGGTGGGGCCTCTCTTCCTCCCTGCGTGATGCTCCCACGCCGTCCCGGCTCCTACCTGCCGTCCAGATGTGTCATCAGCCCCGTCAGGGACCCGCCACGGAGTGGACATCGTGACGTTGTGAGGTGGAACAGGCAGGAGGCGAGGCTGTCAGGCTGGAGACTGGGCGTGTTCGCGGCACTACAGGGGAATGTGAACCGCGTCTGTGGCCCTCAGCATAAATCCAGTCTCGGGCGCCCCTCCTGCCCCAGCCGAGGTCAGCCTGGACTCCCTTTGAGAGCAGGGGAGACCAGAGTGAGGATTTCTCAGCCCAGACTCCACAGCCACGCGGGCGACACAGGACCCAGTCCTCCTGCCTCCCGTCCGCGAACTTGGCCCCCCGGGGCTGTGGAAGCTGCAGAGGCTGGCGTGCTGTCAGCGGTCAGCACGACCGCCGGAAACGGTTCCTTCCGCGAAGGGGGCCCGGGGGCCCGTGGGTTGAGGCCGCGTCCCTAGGCACCTTCGGCATGGGTGTCCTGTGCGCCACGCCGGCCCCGGGCACCTGTGGCCCGTGCCCGCCTAGGGAGCTGCACCTGCGGGAGGCGACTTCGCTGAGCATGGTGCCAGGGTCAGAAGCACGGGGCTCCGTGGTGTTGCTCTGCAAATTCCCACGGGCTGCCTTACAAGCCACCAAGCTGAACCAAAGGAAGAGTTTGCCCATGAGAAAAGCCGGCAGCTTTCCAGCTACAAACCCACGTTGTTTTCGCTAAGAAAGCCCCGGAGCTGCCGAGCCGCTCACACCGGCAGGACTCAGGACTCACCAGGCGCCCTTCCTTCACCTCCCGCCCCCTCGACCACATCTGCAAACTCTGCATCCAAATGTGGAGACTTTCCGGGGATAAAATCACATTTTCTCTCAGGACGTGGCACACAGGCCTGCCGTGAGTTCACCATTTTTACTTGATTGCTGTGCTCAGTCTTTAAAAGTACGGCCAGGAAGTGGCTTTCCGGTGAGAAAGCACGCGGACACGTGTGTGTGAGACATTGCACCGAGTCCCCTGTGCTGCTTCCTACAGACTCGTCCACGTCATGTGCAGTCTGAAATTCGTGGCTTCCTCGGCGCCCTTGCTGGCTGCCTGTTCTGCCTCCGGACCAGAGCCGATGCCCTCACTGCCGGGGAGCAGTGGTCTGAAATGGACCGTGTGTTCACAGGTTGTAGAGAAAAGGGGCGCTAAAGATGCCTCGTGAACTGCGTCCCCTTCTTGCTTCTCTGCCTTCTCCTCCTTGATTCTCTGTCCCATCTTGTCTACTCTTGTGCCTCCCTGTGTCCCCTTCTGTCCCATGTCCTTTTCTGTCCTGTGCCTCCCTGTGTCCCCTGTCCCCTCAGCCTTCTCCCCGCTTTGCTGTAGGGCATTGGCTTGCCCCTCCCACCCCCACGCTCCCATCAGATGGAGTCCCAGGACCCAGACTTCGCAGATGCTTCACTAAACTTTGAAAAGGCAGAAATCTTCTGAGCTTCCGGGTAGATTCTGGCTAGTGCTGAGGTGTCTCCCACGTGGGGCAAATCTGAAGGAACAGCCAGTCCTCGGGACCACAGAATGACGTGTCTATGCGTGGGAGCCCCTCGCCCAGAAGACTTGTGGATTTCTCAGGCACGGACAAGCAGTTGTAGTGTGGCGTGTGGCCCCTCTGACCCACCTTAACGGGACACTCGGAGGGCCAGAGCGGAGAGGACATCGTGCTTCACCTGGAGACACAGGTGGTCCATGAACCGTCATGATGCCGCCTAAAATGTGCTGTCACAGAGAGGTGTGCCCGGGGCCATAAGAACCCAGAAGACGAGACCTGACCTTCGGGGACAGAAGGTGTGGCAGAGCGAGACGCTCACGGTGTGTCTCGGTGGATGAGCAGGAACCTGGTAGACGGAGTAGAAGAAGCAGTTGCTGAGCAACCAGGAGGGAGACGCAGTGCCCGCGGGGGGCACGCGCCATGCTCGCGAGCCCCGGGGTTCCTTGTGTGCTCTGTTGCCCCGTTTGTTTTCATCCTGTCTTGTTCCAGAAAGGATTTCTTAGGGTGAAAGAAAACCAGTTTCAGATCAGAAAACTGGAGGAATGGAAAGAAAAGAAAGGAAATAGGAGGGAGCCAGGCCGTGGGTCACGCTCCTCTGAGGACGAGGCTTGGTCTTTTTCCTGCAGCGTCACCCCAGACCCCTGAGGGAGCGCCCAGAGTGGACCGAGCACACGTAAACACGTACACGGGGAGACGAACTCTGTGTGCTTGCTGCCGATGGGGCCCAGGGTCCTGGAGAAGACCGTGCCTGTGTTACAGAAATTAGGGTAAGTGCTCAGCAGAAAGTAGACTAGAGAAAGAAGGAAAACCCAGTACTCCTGAAAGTCAAAGGTGACCCACAGAACATGATTTCTTAGGCTCCCAGAAGGGGGGAACCTCAAGTGACTGATGCACACAGAGCATCGTCAGGAGCAGGAGTGTAGCTGCTGGGAGAGTCCCACACGAGCTCCTGATGAACAAGCCTCTGGGGAAGAAACGTCACCTATAAAGTGACCCCTGAACCCCGAGCGATGCTGCCGGTCTCCTGTCCTGCGATCCGGCTCTTCTGCCCCCGTGCTCCGGGACGATTCCAGAAGCCAGATCCCAGACCCTGAGGGCACCGAGCCCTTCTGCCTCCGTGCCCGGGGGATAAAGTCGGGCTGACTCCCGCTCCTCTTGGAGGACGTGTTCCCAGCATCAAAGGACAGACTCCAAGCATGTCACTGCTGTTCTTATTATCCAGACTTCTTTTGAAGACACCGGCTCAGTGTTGGTGTGGGAACAGAGAATCAGCTGAGCTCTGAGGTGCTCATCCCTCTGGGGAGAGGGAGGTAGGAGAAGGAAGACAGTGGGAACACATAGTTTCCAGCGATAGGTGCAGAGTCAGACAGACGTCTGCTGTGTGGACAGCTTCCTGTTGGACGCCTTTATTCTGGATGCTTCTCCAGGCCAAGTATGCCCAGGGAGGGGAGATTGCACTCGGTCCAGCCCATCCTGTCACTGCCTGACAGTCCCCATGGGGCCCTGTGCACCCAGCAGCTACCCCACCACCGCCCCCTTCCCCGCTTCTGCACCTCTCTGGGTCTGGAGCAGCCCGGGACCCTGCAGGCATGACACGGAGACCTCTGAGCCAGCCCCTGAAGGAGGTGATGGCCACGGTGGCCTCAAAGCTGATGTGGAGGGTGATGGGCTCTCACTCTTCTTTATGAGCCACTAGGTGCTGGCATCTGCTTGCTTTGTAGGGATACCATCTCTCTTATCTTCTTGCAGCGTCAAAATTTGTAGTGTCATTAAAAAGTGTAGATTCTACAGTCAGAAAAACATGGTTTTAACTAAAAAAAAAATGACCCTGAGCAACTCACTGAAGCTTTCCAGAGCCTCGTGCAGCCATCCCGACATGGAGGGGTCATTGACCGCCCAGCACTGATGGGGCTGTGCTGAGAACGAGCTGTTCGTGGGGGTCCCGGCCAGTCCTCGGGGGTCAGGGCGTGGTAGCCGGTGGCTGCTGGGGTCAAGGGCTGGCGGCAGAGGAGGGAGATGGTGACAGTGGTGGTGGCCGCACGTCCTGAGCCCCAGGGGAGGGTTGACGGGCGGGGCCACAGTGTTCCCGACGCTGCACACTAAGTGTTTTCTTGCACCCGGCCCTTGGGAAGAAGTGTGGGGACCTAGGATTGGGGCCCACCAGCACTCCGAGCTCTTCTCTCAAGTGTGTAAAATGCGAGTAATGTGCAATTGCTAGAAAATTCGGGGACATGCCCGGGAGGTGAAGAAGCTTTGACTCGTGTCTGCAGCCATGTCAGGAGTGCCCTTCACCCTCCAGTCATTAAATTACAAAAAACCTCACAAACAGAGCCGGCTTTATACGTGGTTCATGAATCGGCAGCCCCCGGCCAACATGTGAGGGGCTCCGGGACTACCGAGTGGAAGGATTTTACGGGGCGGGGCGGTGGCGGGGGGTGCAGGAAAGTCATTAGCAAGAGAAAATGTTCCGGGCTCGGATGCTGCCCCTTGGGGGAGGAGCAAGGGGTCTTGCCCTGTGGTGACCTCACCAAGCTTTGGAGGACGGTGGGGACCCACGGGCAGACTCAGTGGGCCGAGAAAGGGTCCCGACCGACCCGGGAAAACTGCGCTTGGGCAAGGGGTTGGGGAGGGGCTGAAGCTGCACGTGGAACAGGAATGGAGCACCCTCCCCTGGTTTGGACTCTCGGGATACGTAGCACTGCCTGGGGTCTGCGGTCCCCTTTTTAACAGGCCCCGGGAGTGACAAAGCCACGGCCACCTGGCCGGTGATGCGCCTCACCGCTGCTTTCTTCGGTTTGCTTTGTTTTCTTTTTATTTCTGTTTTCCTTGCCTTAGTTCCAGAAACATAGCGGAAATGGGGAAAATAGCACGGCCTCTCCCAAATGGGAATGTAAATTTTGCTCTCCCTTTCTTTTAAATGTTATTTGCACTTAAATGTTGAAAGCTCTCCTAGAGAAGAACGATTTTCAGAAACCACCACGTTTCCATCGTGCGCCCAATGTAACACGGCGGGGGGCGGGGGTGGACTTTATGACAAAGGCCAGCAGCCTCGTGGGAAACCAGAGACCTACCTGGTCCTGACAGTCGCCGTGGCAGGAAGGGGAGGCCGTGGTCTGTTGCTGTCGCGACACCTCGCTGCGGAAGAAACGGGAGTCAGTCTGACCCAGGAGGCACGTTGAGTTCCCCGTCTGTTCACTCATTCGTTCGTTACGAAAAGAAGGAGTTTTGGTGCCACGCCCTGGGAGCACGGCTGGGCCCGCTCCATGACAGGGTTAGAGCCCCGCAAAGCCTGCAGCCCTGGTGGCGGTCAGCAGAGCCACGGCACCCGGCCGGCGTGGGTGCAGGGAGAGGCATCGTTTCCAATGGCCCCCGGCATTTTCGGGTGACGCGCCCAGGCGTGTGCTGGCCCCTTGGTGAGTCGTAGGTGAAACCACAGCAGGTGACTCGTCTGTCGCTCAGAGGGAGCTCTTCGCGGCCAGTGAGGGAGTCCCGGGAATAACTCCCAGGGCGCGAGCCCCAGACAAGGGGGACGGGTCCTCTGATTTGAAGGGATCCTCGTCATCGTACGTAACGGCGGGCGTCCGGGGTTCCGCACCAGCGGTCCAGGCGGCCGGGCGGGCTGCAGGTCCTGTCTGGGCGGCCGCTGTGGCTTGAGAGGCGGCTCCGGTTTCCTCCCGTGTGAGCGGAGACAGAAGTTGCAGAGAAGAGCTGAAGGCAAAATGCGGGGCCAGGGTGGTGAGTACGAGCAGGTGGGCAGGGGAGGTAGGCCTGGGTGGAGCTGGAGAGGCTCCCTGCCCCTGCCGTCCCCTGCCGTCCCCTGCCGTCCCCTGCCGTCCCCTGCCGTCCTCACCGTGCTGCTACGGGAGCTCGCTGGGCTGCGCCGTCTCACCCCCTTTCTGGGGGGAACTGCACCAGGATGAAACCACAGGTCACCTCCTGTCTCACAGGTCACCTCCTACCTCACAGGTCACCTCCTACCTCTCAGGTCACCCCCTGTCTCTCAGGTCACCTCCCATCTCACAGGTCCTCCTACCTCAGAGGTCACCCCGTCTCACAGGTCACCTCCTGTCTCTCAGGTCACCTCCTACCCCACAGGTCACCTCCTGTCTCTCAGGTCACCTCCCATCTCACAGGTTGTCCTACCTCAGAGGTCACCCCGTCTCACAGGTCACCTCCTACTTCACAGGTCACCTTCTACCCCACAGGTCACCTCCTGTCTCTCAGGTCACCTCCTACCTCACAGGTCACCTCCCATCTGACAGGTCACTTCCTACCTCTCAGGTCACCTCCCGTCTCTCAGGTCACCTCCTACCTGTCAGGTCACCTCCTACTTCACAGGTCACCTTCTACCCCACAGGTCACCTCCTACCTCTCAGGTCACCTCCCCTCTCACAGGCCGCCTCCTACCTCACAACAAACTGAAAGGCGCCTTTGGCTTGTTCTCCGGGAGACGATACACCATTAAACTGAAACGTGTAGACCGAAGGCAGCAGAGGTGCGAAGGATTCTCAACGCGAATTCCTTCCGGGATAAAAATGCCTTCGGACCACTTGATTTTGACACTCCCACTTGCAGCTACCGTGTGCCCAGACCCTCCCTCGTGACGCCGCCCCCTAGAACGAGCACTGGGGTCACTCCGTGTGTCTTGGGCCCTGGGGCTGCCACGTGCCCAGTGCACACCCCTGGGGGGAGCTGTGCTCACAGATGACGGTGCTGTGACGGGTGCCCACAGGAGGGGACAGCCCCCTGCCTGGTGCAGGCCACCATCCCGAGCATCGCTGGCGTTTAGGCCGATCGCCTTTCAGACTCCTTTTTCCTGCCGTCCGTGTGTTCAAGGCCATCAGTCACGTGCCTGTGGTGAACCCGGGTTTCCCCGATTCCTGGCATGGGGTTGCGAACACTCGCCCTCAGCTTTAAGACGGAGGGACTTGAGAAGATGACAAGGGCTTAGTAAAAGAGCAGCCTTTTGTTCCTGCCCTTGTTGCCAGAGATGCCTGGGTATGTGTTCGACTTTTAAGGCACGGAGGAAGTACTTCAACTTCCCTTCACCGCCACCCAGAAAATGAGAGTGACATCACCTCCCTCAAGGGCGTCTGTGAGGCTGAATCATCAGAGGAAGCTTCTTCTGTCCGGTGCTAAGCAAGCGTCTCATCAGTGTCGGTTCACTTATGGACCGGCTTACCGGGAGGAAACGCAATTATGCATCAACAGTGAATTTGGATCCGTGTGTTTTCTGTTCTAAACTCTCAAAAACCTAAGTCAGTTGAGCTATTTAAAACATATCACAGATCTCATGAAAACTGACTCTGTGCTTCTTTATGTTTTCACGCATGCACGTTTATTCCACAAACAAGAATGAGAAACTCCGGTGTGCTGGCCCTGTATGAAGTATTGTCAGGTGTATGGGGGCAAACGGGGCCTACCTCACACTGTATGCCCGAATTAACTCAAAATGGATCGGAGATCTAAATCTAAGAGAGAAAACTAGAAAACTCCTGTGAGAAAAAGTAGCTGTAAACTTTTGTGACCTTGGATAGGCCATGATTTCTTAAATATGACAAATGACACAGACACACAAAAACCAAAGATTCAGAATTAAAATCTGTGCTTCAAAGGACATCATCCATCAGGAACATGAAAAGATAAGCCATGGAATGTAGGAAATATTTGCAAACGGTATATGGTGTGAGACCCTCTATCTAGGATATATAAAGAGTTATACAACCCAACAAGAAAGACCGCCCAATTTAGAAGTGGACAGAGAATTGAAATAAACATTTCTCGAAAAGAAGATACACAAATGACCAGTGGGCACATGAAAACAAGGTCAGCGTGATCGGTCATCGGAGAGAGCCGAGTCAGAACCGCGAGGCACGGTTTCACGCTCACCTAGCGTGGCTGTGATTGCAAACACAGCAACAAACAGTGATGGGGAGGAACTGGAGCCCTCGCCCGCATTCTGGCCAGAGCGCAGGATGATGCAGGCACCTTGAGGAGCAGTGTGGCAGTTCCTCGGAAAGTCAGACATGGAGTTACTGTCACCGGGCAACTCCAATTCTAGGTACACACGCAGCAGAATTGAAAACATGTCTGTGCACGAACGCGGTGTTTGTAGTTGTTTGTAGTAGCCGCGAAGCGGGAACACTCAAACACCATGGACTGGCGAACAGATGAACACATGAGGCATATCCACACAGCGAAATGCTGTTCAGCCAAGGAAGGACCGAGGTTCTTACTCACGTGACACCGTGGACGAACACTGAAAATCTTTTGCTGAGAGCAAGAAGCCAGGCCTGAGAGTCTACAAACTGTGTGATTCCATTTACATGAGACGGACAAGCCCCTCAGGGTCTGGGGCAGGCTGGGGTGAGGGGTAATGGGTAACAGGTGCAGAGCTACCTTAGGGTCAAGGCAGACATGCTCGACCCACACAGGGGTCGTTAGCACAGCTTCGGGAATACACTGAAACTGCTGAATCGCACACCCTGAAGGAGCGCACTTTGTAACACGTTCATTGTATCCCGATTCAAGAAATCTAAACAAACAGACCAAAGGCCAAGCAAACGGAGTAAAATCTGACATCCGTGCAGCATGAAGAGCATCCAGTCCAGCCGGGGGGGCCCGGACACCTCAATAGACCACAATACAGGGTCCGTCCCACGAGGACGTGATAAGGGGGGCACCGAGATATCAGGATGAGGGAGCCATTCCGTCCGCATCGGAAACAGGAGAAGAAGGTGTGCTGGAGACCGGCCTCCAGGGACCTGGAGACTTTGGTGAAAGGAGTCTTTCAGGGATCAGCTCTAGAATGTCAGCTCTGTGTGGAGGCCCCTGCCATGAGCCAGGCTTCATGAAGACACGTGTACTCTTCAGGGCTCAGCGCACACAATTTTGTCTGTTTTACTGGTACAGAACCCCTAAGAGGAGCTTCGCACGCATTATCTCATCTAATGCTTCTCACGACCTTAGGAGGAAGACACTGTCACCTTCCCTTGGTGTATGAGAATCCTGAGTCTCAGGGGGTTAAGTGACAAGGCCATCCACAGGTGACGGGGACGCTGTGAATACAGCGAGCCTGAGCTCAGAGTGCTCTTCCCCACGAGCATGTGCCTCTTTGGCTCAGTGCTTTGGAAAATAGGGAACTTAATCTCTCAGCACTGTTGGAAGGAATTCTGTAGAAGAGGTTGTGATCATCGATAAGAAGTAGAACCTATTTTTTATCTTCTGGGATCCCATGATTCAGTGACAGATTATGTATTTGCAGGAAGCTGCATAAGCAATGTCATGTTAGCTGGTTTAAAGTAACGATGGAAAAGCACCCAGACTCCTGAGGTGCAGACACGATAACATCCAGAGGTGTTTACAAAGTAAGTCTTTAATATTCTCCTTTTTGTGTAAAAAATTAAATGCCTTTTGCATCCACGAGCATTTTCCAGGAGAGCTCTGTTTAATTCTTTTGGCACATTTTCCTTTTACGGTACATTTAATTTTGTTAGATTGTTCTTACGCAAAAATACTTTGTAGCCAAATTGTAATTGAACACTGTCTTCCTGAATCACTCTTCTCTGCAATACACATAGGTGTATTAAACAGGATTCTGCTGTCAGCAGCTCTGCAAACAGGATAGGCTTGCTGTATTAGTTAAAGTGCATCTCAGAAAGCGCAGACGGGGAGAATGAGTATCGCTGACCTTTTAAAAGAATTTATGCCATGTGCTCATTCCCAGAAGCTTGCAGGTAAATATGGACACACAGGCCATCCGATAGCCCAGGCCTGACCAGGAGAACTCCCAGAGAAGCAAAGGTGAATCAGGGTGGCCCTCAGTGGCTCATCTTGTAACCGCTTCAGGGTACGTGAACAAGGTGTGCTAACCAGGGGCCATTTACCAACATGCTGTGGCTGTCATCCCTTGGGGTTGTTCACTGAGGTGGTCCTGGAATAATACTGCACGCTGCGGGTGTGGACTGAGGCAGTGGCAAGGCCAGCGTCATGCGGGAAGGACTCGGACGTGCTGGGAGCTGGGCTGAAAATGCGTGGCCGTTTGCATGGCGAGCGCTGGGAGTAGCAACAACGAAATAATGATAAGTTACGCAGTTTCGTGAGCATTTTCTCTTAACCAAACTGATCCTTGCAATTAATTAACTTTCGTAAAATTGTTTTGTCCTACTCAGTGACCTCACTGCCTGTGAAAGGGGGCTGAGACCACAAAGGAGAAGCATCGGCAGAAAGTGCAGCCATTGTGAGTGAGGCGCTCCAGTAGGGCAGCCAGAGCAGGGCCTGAAGGCCAGACCTCACACTCACGGGTTGATTTTGGGCAGCGGAAGCATGGGGTCAAGAGCAGACATGGCTCAGCTCCACCTACGAGGATCTCTAGCTCTCCCAATATAAATTTTAAAAATTAGCACTCGCCCACCTAGCTACCTGGTTCCCCATCAGCGTCCCAATTTCTTTCAGACAGGACGCAAGCTTGGGATGGGCGGGGGGAGGACGAGGGTCTTTTCCCATTTCCCTACAGCCCAGCACGCACCCGGCATGTTGTCGGTGCTCGGTGAGTATTTGGTGGACGGTCCCGTGGGCCCGTCGTGCAGCCATCGGGCTCCTCTACGGACTCAAGATGGCAACACGAGGTGGGGCGAATGGACCCCACAACTCACTAAGTGTCCGCCAAGGTGGTCCCTGCTTTCACAGACTGGGCATCGACAGAAGAAAACACGTTCCTGCCTGAATGGAGAAAAGCAAGTGGTCAAAGACAAGAAACTGTTATATAAAATGGAATATTACCCAGCCATAAAAAAGAAATCTCGCCATTTGCAACAATACGGATGAACCCGGAGGACCTTATGCTGAGTGAGATGCATCACTCAGAGAAGGAAAAAAGCTGCCGGATCTCACTGACATGTGGATTCTGAAAGCGTCGGATACATGGAGACAGAGCATAGAACAGTGATGACTGGGGGGGAGGCGCTGGCCAAAGGGGACAAAGCCGTGGGGGAGGAGTCAGTCCCGGACCTCCTGCAGGGCACGGTGACCATGGTGAACGATACCGTATTGAATACTGGAACTTAGTGGGAGAGCAGGCCTCAGGTGCTCTCAGGACGCACGCCGTTGACCGTGAGGACAGGAGCCATGAATTTGTTTGGCCACGGGAATCATTCCGCTGTGTGTGGCCCTCAGAACGTCGTGTTGTACACTGTACATGTTCACAATTCTCACTTAAAAAAAATAAGATAAAAGAGGGGCGCCTGGGTGGCTCAGTCGGTTGAGCGTCCGACTTCGGCTCAGGTCATGATCTCGCGGTCCGTGAGTTCGAGCCCTGCGTCGGGCTCTGGGCTGATGGCTCAGAGCCTGGAGCCTGCTTCAGATTCTGTGTCTCCCTCTCTCTCTGACCCTCCCCCGTTCATGCTCTGTCTCTCTCTGTCTCAAAAATAAATAAACATTAAAAAAAAAAAAAGATAAAAGATAATCCCGCTCGGAAGTTGGGACTGTGACTGAGGACCACACTACCTGGTATGTGATTTTCAGGCGTTGATGAGTGAAATGAAATTGAGTTTTCAGGGGTTTTTTGTTTTTTCTATTGTGGTTTTGTGTTGCATTTTTTTTTTTTTTTTCAGATAGGCTGGCATGTTTGGAGCTTCAGCATTAGGTTTGCTTCCTGATATGTACAAGTACAGAAAGGTGGATTCCAGGCTGTGCTAGAATTTCAGCCAGCGCCTCTTCACTGAGGAACGCTGAACTTTGAGACGAGGTCGCTCCTCTCTAGCTTTATTTCCCTGTCCTCTCATTAGCCGAAGTGACCAAATGGAGCTTCACGGTGGAAATTAGCGAGCCTGTAAAACACATCATATTTGTTGAAATGCCAGCTAGTGTCATCCACTCTGTATGTGGCATTTCTCCGCCGTGGATGAAGGGACAGCAATAGTGTAAATACCGTCCGCGACTCTTTCCTCCTGTATGCATTTATCCTGAGCTACTTCCTAAGTGCCGCCTTAGCTCTGAAATTGAGATGGGAAAACAGGTGCTGAGGGCCCAGCTGCTCCTTCTTTTCCTTTAAATGTCAGGTTTTGGCACGCATTCACACTGAGGAGCTCACAGAGTATTGAGAAATCTGTTCTTACCACATTCGTTTTTCTACTTTTTCCTCATGTTCCTTGAACTGAGACATAGACCTTGACCAGTTCTTGGTAGATGATAGCGTATTTATTATTCACGTGTCCTAGGACCACCCTCAGGTTCAATGATTCTCTAGAAGGACCCAGAAAAACTGTTAGGTGCCTAGTTACGTTTTATCAGCAAAAGGGTAACCGTTAACCTCTGCACAGGGCAGAGTCCAGATGACACGGGGGCCGGTGCAGCCACGGCACGTAACTGTCCAGCACCAGCCCTGAGGGACACGTACAGCGTACTGCCCATGGGGGCTCACCCGGCTCGTGTGCGGGGCTTTGCTGGGGGGCCGGTCATGTGACTGACCCAGATACCCCACCTCCAGCCCCAGAGGTCAAACAGGCACCGCGTGGCCCGGGGCCCAGGCAAACAAAAATAGGCATTCACCATAAATCACACTGTCAGCATCAAGGATCTAGTGCAGCCCAGTCCCAGATAAACACAGACGCCCTGACCGGGCAGGACGTTTCAAGGGCTCAGAGGCTGACTCCCAGGAGCCGTAAAGGGCCACCCCTTTCTCTGGAGCATGTGGGGTTGGAGCTCCTGGACCTGCCAAGTTAACCCCTTACTGAACACCCACCACATGCCTGGCTTATCCCAAGGCAAGGATTTCGGCACATCTATGTTTTATGAGCAGCTGTGCCTGAAGAGGGGTGTTGGATGCTGTCGTGGAGAGGGGAACTGCTGTTTGAGGTCTCTCTGGCACAAAATCGTGTGCTTCGTCCTCAAGCTCATGGCCAAGGGACTGGGTTCCAGCTCCACGTGTGTTCACATGCCTCACCCTGCTTGGCACAAGTACCGTTTCCCAGATGGTCAGCGTCCGTAGCTCCCTGCAGGCCGTGGCCGGAGTGAGGGCAACACAGTAGGGACAAGCGACCTTGTATTTAGAAACGTTTCCCGCATGTTTCAGCACACGTCCATTTTTATGCCACTCGGTTCCTGCAAAAGTCACGTGAATGAGGAAGCGCTAGTCGTGGGGCGTTAGAGGTGCCGGCTCCTGTGTCTGGCGGTGGTGACCATAGGAACAAGGAACAAGGGAGCTCGTTGGGACCACATGTGCTCTCCTCTTGTCACAGCTGCAGTTACTTACGTTACGTGGGTTGGCCACGTTAGTTTCCAGGCTGCCATGATGAGGTGCCACATGCCGTGAACTGACCCCGTGGCCCCCCATTCGTATGTTGGAATCTAACCCCAATGTGATGGTCAAAGGAGCTCGGGCCTCTGGGACATGATAACAGCATGAGGGTGGAGCCCTCATGGTGGGTTTAGCGCTTTTGTAAGAGCCCCCCGGAGCCCCCTCAGCCGCCCCCCACCCCCGCCCCACTTGAAGACAAGGAGGAGACCCCGTCCGTGACCCGGAAAGCAAGTCTCAGCAGACAGGGAACGTTCCAGCACTTGACGTGGGATTCCCAGCCTCCAGCCCTGTGATGCCCCTGTTTATGAGCCCCCCGGTTTGTGGTGTGTGTCTGGCCACCCGAATGGGCTAAGACGATGGACTGGGTGGTTTAGACAACAGACATTTACTCCCATGGCAGGAAGTCGGGGATCCTGGCATGGGCGGGCTTGAGTCCTCCTGGGGCCTCTCTCCTGGGCGAGTGGACACCTCCTGCCCTGTGTCCTCACTTGGTCTTTCCTTCGTCCTCGTGCGTCCTTGGTCTCTCAGTGTGCTGAGCCTCCTCCTCTTCATAGAAGGACAGCAGTTGGACTGGGGCCACGTGAACAGCCTCCTCTGACCTAAGTCACCTCTGTCAAGGCTCCGTCTGCAAATACAGTCTCGTTCCGAGGTCCTGCGGTGAGAGCTTCCACACATGAGTTCAGGGGCCACAGTCCGGCCCACGACAGCAATCCAGTTTTGATGAGCCCCTCACTCCCCTGCACGGCACATTGCTTCTGGCAGCAGCGTCCCGTCCCGGTCAGGACCTGGGCCACCTGTAACAAATCTTTCACCGGCCTGTAGCAGATGCAGAAACCAGGGCGCTGTGGGGAGACTGAGTGATCGGTTTTTTATGGACACGTAATGGACATAGGATATCCTGGTAGTTTCAAGTGCACATCACAGTGGTTCAGTACTCGTGTACTTTACGAAATTATGCCCACAGAAAGTTCCGTCACTGTCTTGTCACCACACGAGGTGATTACAGTATTGCTGACCGTGTTCCCTGTGCTGGACTTTCCACCCCCATGATTTGCTTATGTCGTAGCTGGAACTTTGTAGCTCTTCATCCCCGTCACTGATTTCACCCCCTCTGCACCCGCCTCCCCTCTGGGAACCACCAGTTTGCTCCCTGTGTTTGCGTTACTTTTTGTGTCTGTTTTGTTTGTTCCTTTGTTTTTTTGGATTCCGTATGCAAATGGCAACAGATGGTCTTTGTCTTTCTCTGAGCACCATACCCACTAAGTCCATCCGTGTTGTCACAATGGCAGGGTTGGTCTCTTCCTTATGACTGGACAAGATTCCACTGCACACACACCACATCTCCTTTACCCATTCATCTGCTGGTGGGCACTCAGGCTGCTTCCACAGCTTTAATATTGTAGATACTGCTGTACTATACATAGGGGTGCATGTTCCTTTTCAAATTGGTGCTTTCATTTTCTTCAAATAAATACCCAGAAGTAGAATTACTGGATCATACTGGTAGCTCTATTTTTAACTTTTTGAGAAACCTCCATGCTGTTCTCCAGAGCGGCCACACCAGTTTGCATTCCCACCAACAGTGCAAGAGGGTTCCCCTTTCTCCACTCCCTTGCTAGCATCTGTTGTTTCCTGAGTTGTTAATTGTAGCCACTCTGACAGGTGTGAGGTGGTATCACAGTGTGGTTTTGATTTGTGTTTCCCTGCTGATGAGTGATGTTGAGTATCTTGTCATGGGTCTGTTGCATCTGGATGTCTTCTTTGGAAAAGTGTCTGTTCATGTCCTCTGCCCATTTTTAAATTGGACTGATTTTTGTCTAGTAAGTGTTCTAAGTTCTTTACATATTTTGATTATTTATCTTTATTTGGATGTATGTTTTGCAATTATCTTCTCTCATTATTTTCCCTTTGTTGATGGTTCCCCTGCTGGGCAGAAGCTTTGAGTTTGGAGAGGTCCCACTTGTTAATTTGAGATTCACTTGCCTCTGCCTGAGGAGACTGGTCCAGAAGCATGTTGCTGAAACTGAAGTCACAGAGCTTATTGCCTGTGTTTTCTTCTAGGACTTTAATAGTTTCGGGTCTTACATTCATGTCTTTAATCCACTTCAGGTTTGTTCTTGTGGGTGGTGCACCTTGACTGCTCCAGGGTCATTCTCTGGCACATTGCTGTCCAGTTCTCTCAACACCGGTCATTGAAGAGACTCTTTCCCATTGGATATTCTTTGCTCCTTTGTCAGATTAATTGACCATATAAATATGGGTTTCTTTCTGGGCTCTGTATTCTGTCCCATTGATATAGGTGTCTGTTTTTGTGCCAGTTCCATACCGTTTTGATCACTGCAGCTTTGTCACACAGCTTGAAGTCTGGAATTGTGACGCCTCCAGTTTTGTTTTTAATTCTCAAGATTGTTTTGGCTCTTCGGGGTCTTTTATGGTTCCATACAAGTTTTAGGATTCTTTGTTTTAATTCAGTGAAAACTACTTGATATTTTCAAAGTAATTACATTGAATCTGTAGGCTGTCTTGGGTAGTATTGACACTTCAACAATATTAATTCTTCCAGACCATGAGCATGTAATATCTTTCCATTTATTTGTGTTGTCTTCAATTTATTTCAAAGTCTTACAGTTTTCAGAATACAAGTCTTCCACCTCCTTGGTAAAACTTATTCACAAGTATTTCGTTCTCTTTGATGCAATCGTGTGGTAAGATTTAAAAGACAAAATGCTCAATGCATTCATGTTAAAGGATTGGTCTTTATTTTGAGATTATTTCCTTTCCACATTTTTATATTATTTTATAACATTAATATAAAATGGTGGTTTTGTTTTTATTTTATTCCTTAACAAAAAAAGACACTGATAACCCTACGTTGGCTCCCGTTACATAGGGGACTTTGATGGGCTGCTCCTGAAATGCACAAATCTGGCCTCAGCGCGGCCCAGCCACCTCCCCCTCATCATGGGGGCTCCTGACATTTGCAGCCCTTCACACCTTGTGCTCCGTTCTGATATCTACTCTCCCCATGTGCCAGCCCACATTCCCCTCACGTTGTGTGAATGCCTGGGGCGCAGCTATCTGTCCTTCAGGGACAGCTGACATCCTCTCCGGGAAGCTCTTCCTGTCACCACAGAGACAGAGCTGAGCCCGCCCTCTCTACCGGGCTCCAGTGCAGCTCAAAGTCTGCATTCTGCACTCAGACTTTCAGGACCCACTAGTGGCTGGACCCTGAGCATGTTACTGGCCTGCTGGACCTTGAGCAACTTACCAAACCATGCTGTGCCTCAGTTTCCTCATTTGTAGGATGGGAACACTCACGCTTCCTTCATGAGGTTGTCCTGAGGATGCACTGAGGCAGCACGTGCCAGAGACCGAGTGTCTGCTTGGTACCCGTTAGCGACTCTTCTTCCCTCCACACCGTGACCTTGGCTGGGCTGTCACAGCCATCCATCTTGAGGGCTCCTGGGTCCGTGTGCACCTGTGCACAGCTTGCCATCTGGTTCAAAGCAGGTGCAGGGCAAACATTTGTTGAATGAATAAAGAAGAGACCAAAGAATGAAGGCTGGGCTCTCTGTTGGGATACATGTTGTAGTCGAGGATGTGTTCTTGGTTCAGATGACTCAGCACATCAGACATCCTAAGAGGGCTCACCTCTAAGTAATCACATTTAGCGGCTTCCCGATTTGATTTGCAGAGAACAATTTAGAGGCACATTTTACCTAGCTCTTTGAAGAGATCCTCGCTGTGGAGAACTTAGCTTAGCTGCCCCTGAAAATGAGCCGTTAAGTTTTTTTATATTGTTTTCTCATGTTGAGAGAGAGAGAGACAGAGACAGAGCATGAGCGGGACAGAGGCAGAGAGAGAGGGAGACACAGAATCCAAAGCAGGTTCCAGGCTCCAAGCTGTCGGCACAGAGCTCGACGTGGGGCTCAAACTCAGAAACCAACCACTAGATCATGACCTGAGTCGAAGTCGGACGTTCAACTGACTGAGCCCCCAGGCGCCCCGAGTGATTGAGTTTTGATGCTATGTTAACACCAAGGGAACTCACTGGGGTTCAGTGTGCTTTATATGAAATGGAATTTTGGGGAATGCTTGGCACCCCTTCCTTGGGCATGCAGGTACGATTCCTCCCAAGCAGACTGTCAGCTTGTTCTGTTTTTCTTCTACAGATACACTTGTTAGATTTCTTTCATCAGCCGCAGAAAACTACATTATATAGGTTCCCCTACTTTGGGCTGCTAAAATCTAAAGAGGTTACATTTAGTTCAAAATTATAAAAAACATTTCACCCAGATCAAAGTATCTCTCCCTTCCTTGAAAATAGTTTCTGTCAGTACTTCCATTTTTTTTTATATGAAATCTCCTGTTTTATACATTTTGACATGATAAGCTCTCTCAACTATTTCAAGAAAATAGATTATGCATTTTTAACCTGATTAGTTTTCAGTGTATATTTTCCAGGGCACCTGGATGGCTCAGCCAGGTGAGCATCTGACTCTTGATCCCCAGGTCATGGGATTCTCTCTCTCTCCTCTCTCTCTCTGCCCCTCCCTGACTCACGTGCCCGCTCACTCTTCTCAAAATAGATAAACATTATAAAAACATAATAAATGCATATTTTCCCTTAGTGGTAGAATTGTAGCTAAAACATAGCACTTTGCATTTATATAATTTGTGGCTTTCATAGCTCTCCATGTGCATTAGCTCATTTGATCTGTGCACAATAATCCTGGGAAGTAGAATGGACAGATGATAATTTCCATTTCATAAAGAGGCAGACAGCGTGATGGTTAGGGCCATAGGCCTTGGAACCAGACAGATGCCTCAAATGAAAGGTATTTGGCTTTCCTGAGCCTCTTGGTTATTGCTGGTATAATGATGCTGTAATCCCTACCCCAGAGCTGCAGTGAAATTAAGAGAGCCTGTTCACAGTGCACTTGGCATCGTGGCAGTTACAGCCCTCCAGGAAGGAAGCTGGGTGTGGAGAGGGCACGTGCTCCCGACCGCGTGCACACGTGGGCCGCCTCTGGGGGCAGCTTCCAGCCTGGGCCGTCCTTGCTCCCGTCGTGCGTCCTGCAGACGGGCCAGGTCCTCGGTCTCAGCCGCCATGCACGCACAGTGGCTGCAGGAGGACCTGAGAGACTCTGAGCGCAGCCCATGGGCGCTGCTGGTTTCTGTCCCGCGGGCACGTGCCAACCTCTCCCTACACCGCCTCTCTGCCGGTGCCCCCTGGCCCCCTGCCCCTGCTTCCGGGATCTGTGGAGCCATCTCTGGGTGAGCCTCTGCATTTACCCTGAATTGCCCTGGAAAATGACTGCCAAGGTCTGTCACCTGGCTTAGGAATAGGTGGAAATAGGAGACATATCATTGGTGTTCATTTACTCTTTCTGGAACCTGTAATGAGATGTAACGGAAAGCAGTTATGTGATGCTTCACTCCCGTGAGGCCACCTGAAGGAAGCACCACTCTGACTAGAGTAGCCGTTTTTATTTTTATTTATTTAAAAAAATTTTTAATGCGTATTTATTTTTGAAAGAGAGAGAGACAGAGCATGAATGAGGCAGGGGCTGAGAGAGGGAGACACAGAATCGGAAGCAGGCTCCAGGCTCTGAGCTGTCAGCAACAGAGCCGGACGTGGAGCTCGAACCCACGAACTGTGAGATCATGCATGACCTGGGCCGAAGCCGGACACTCAATCGACTGAGCCCCCAGGCACCCCTAGAGTTACCATTTTTAAGGGCTGACGGGTCCAGTGGTGCCCTCTTCTGTCCAGTCACCTCACACAGATGTGGCATCCGCAGAATTTGACGACACTGTATGCTGCGCCTTTAAATATTAAACCTCAACCCTAAGATAGTTGGGGTTTGTGAACTAGAAGTTAAGGAAATAGGGCTGCTGTAGGGACCGCGTGCTCAGCCTCTTGCCCACATCTGCATTCACGCGGAGTACCCTGGGCCGTGGCTCCACAGATGCCGTAGACAGGAGCATAAACTCAGGACACACCTCGACCATTTCAAAACTTTGTATCGCTCTATTATAAATTCCATAGACCCATTAAATCGTAATTCTTTACGTAGGTGTTGTATACTATTCCAAACACAATTGCCTATAGATGTTGTATTTTTTTTTTGCCAGCAACCGAAACACATATTATCTTAAAGTGAATATAAATGGGAAAAATGTGGCTTTCGTATTGAAAACGGTTCCTTTGTAAAGTGGCAACGATTGCTTTGAATGTGTAAACCCAGCTGATTCTTAAAACACAGGGAGAATTCAACAGCACGCGCAGCCTCCTTGTGCTCTTGTGATGTGTGGTCAAGGACCAGGACTCGGCTCCTGGAGGCTGTGCTTTCTGCCGCGGCTCCTCTCTGGAGGGTGCCCTGTGCCTGGCCCTTTCTGCTCTGCTCTGTGGTTCCCTGGCCCTCCCGACGCAGCCCCCACCCTCTCCCCTGGCCACACAGCTTGACTCAGGTTCTCACTGAAACTGTAAGCTCTTTCTGGGCCATTTGTCTGTTGGTAAAGGAGGCTTTGTGAGGGCTGGAGGGCAGGGTGGTTATTCTTGCCCCATCTCGCCACCCCGTCTCCACCTTCCCCACCATCTGTCTGGGTTTACTGGACATGCGTCTGCCATCAGAGCAGCTGGTGCGACGTCCCAGGGAAGTGGCTTTCCTTCGAGCACGCACGTTCCCAGCAGAGCTGCGAGTGAGGGAACAGACGGGAAATTCTCCAAGTATGTGCCTGTGATCCCCGTTCCTGGTGCAAACGGCTTCCCAGCCTAGGACGGTCTCTCCGCAGGGGGACTGTGCTCCCGGTGCCCTGTTTCCCTTTCTTCCTGAAGGTTCTCCACCCAGATGGATCCTGGTACCTCCACTGTGATGTTCATGTTCTTAAATGTTTGTGGGAGTATCATTCGGACTCACGCATGTTGTAACAATTCACTAGCAATCCTGTCGCTCCAGGAAGGTAGAAGTTTCCACCACTCTCTGTTCTGTGGCTGGGATGAGGATCCAAACCCTGACCCTGGTCCAGCGACCTTCTCCGCAGGTCCTTCCTGTACGAGTCCTCTGCCCAGTCTGTGGTCCCCTCGCTGGACCCTGGACGCAAGTTCCCCCGCACGCCCCTACCTGCCACACCCTGGCCCTGACATGTTACCGTCGGTGCACCTTTCCATCTCCCTACCTTAGGAACCAGTTCCGCGGAGAGGTGGACAGGGTCTCGGGGAGAGGAGGACGTGGAGGGCTAGGATATCCGGGGATGGGATCTCAGCTGTGTGGCGGGAACGCTGTCCCGCATCCCGCCCAACCCCCAGCAGGGCTGGGAGACCCCGAGTGGTGGAGAGCTCTGACCTGGAGCAGGGTGTGGGAATTGCCCTGTGGACAGGGAGCCTCCTGGCCTCTGCCGTTGTCCCATTGTGGTGTGAGCTGCCTTGGGAAGTGTGTGGTGCTGCCCAGCGCCCTCCTGTCAGGGACAACGAGGACATGTGTCCCCAGTGTGTCTGTGAGCTTCACGCACAATCTGGCTTTCCGTAGTTATCGCCTACCTTTGGCACGCGGAGAGGTTTCCGTTAGGCACGCGCACACAGAAGCACTATGATAAGTTTGAGGCAACTCTTGGGGTTAGCCTTTATGAACATGAAACTGAACACTGGGGTTTTAATGAATACAAATAATTGACTTAACATGAGAATCGAATTTGTATAGGTCAAAAAAATCATAAACAAGATTAAAAGGCAGAAACACAATGGGAAAAATATTTGCAACGTATTTTCATAAAAACTTTAGGAAACAATATCTCAGTTCAGTTCGGGAAACACGAGGTAATATTATCAACAAAGGAATGAACAATTATTCCACAAAGTACAGCTTTAATAAGCTCGTGAGAAAAATGTCAGTATTCTTAGCAACAAAATAAGTAGAAATTGAAAAAAAAACTAGAAAAAAAGTTTTTGTTGCTACTTATCATACTGTTAGGTTTTTGCATGACAACGGCCATCAGTTTTTATGGAGGATGAATATTGATGCTGCCTTCTGGAGGAAAATTATGTATCAGAAGCCCTAAAAATGTTCATTTGACTTAACCCCCAAATACTAGTTCTAGAAATCTTCCATAAAAGGAAGTTCTCTCAGCACGCAAAGTAAAAGAAAATATTATGAAATCCAGCACAGCCACCATGATGATGTTGTAGAGGGACGCAGAATAGGGTGGAAACACGTACATTGAAGTTTTTAGTAGAAAGAATTATGACCGTGTGATCGCATTTGTGTGAAACCACGTGTGGTTTATGCGGAGAGAACCCATGTTGTAACGCAGCACCAGCCCTCACAGAGGTTGTCCCCAGGGAGGTTGGAGGAGGTGATCTGTCTGTCCGTCCAAGCCCATATGTGTAGTTTAAGACGAAAACAAAATTATTTTAGGTGACACAGGCATGTTCATCTGCTTGCCTCAGAGACTGGATGTTCACAGGCAGTGAAACAAAGTCTCTTTTTCTAGATTTTGAAACCTTATTAAGTTCAAAATATCAATATAAAAAGAGAGAAAAAAAGGCATCTGAAACTGAGAGAGAAGGTTTCAGGGGGATCGTAGCTGAGCAGTCAGCAGGGACCGTCTCCCCAGGGCTCCAGGTTCCAGCTGCATCTATGCCTCCGGCTCCTGTCGTGGCCTCACGAGGGGCCCGAAACCTGCAGCGGGGCGTCAGTCCTCACGGCCCCGCACAGGGCACGCGGCGCCAGGCAGGCCGGGCAGGGCGTGGAGGGCCCAGGCGTCAGCCCCGTGAACATGGCGAGTGCTGGAAACAGGTGAGGGGCGGACTGGAACGGCAGAGAACGGGTAACAGTAAGGGACGTCCAAACAGAGGTGCCGCCTGTAACCCTCCCCAGCCTCTGCGCCTCACTCGGCAGACACGCACGGAGCCACCGCTGGTGGGATGTCCCCGGGCTGGGAGCCGGTGGGGCGACAGGGTCCTGAGCCCAGATCTGATGAAGGACGTAGTCATTCCTTTTGATATCTCACAGTGAGAGCTTCCTGTACAACCTGAGTTTGATTCGTGGCATTAGCAAAAATGGGCAATCCAAACAAGTATATAGCTCTGTCGTCCGAGGGGAATGAGATGTGCCCCGACCGGTGGCCTGGGGGACAAGCAGACGCATTGTCCCCATTGGAGCCCCTGGGCCCACCAGTCTGGGCGTGGCCTCGCACGTTCTCTGGGGTGTGGGGTGTGGGGTGTGAGTGGTCCTCTGAGAAGGAGCGAGCTTTGGCAGACATTCTCCTGGGGTGAGAGCAGTCGGGCTCGTGGACCGGAGGGTCGTGGCCGCGCCCACCGTGCACCAATGGAATCACGCAGCCCCTTCCTGGGGGATCTGCTGGGGTCAGACCTTCTGAGCTTGCTGCTGTCACAGCGGTCACAGTGATTGTCATCAGTCCTTCACGGCCTGGTCACCTTCACTGTTCCAGCTACTGGCAAGAGTGATAATAGCCAAGGCATCAGTCACAGCAGAGGCTCCACCTCTCAGCGGCCTTGCTGTTGAGTGAGCGGAGAAAGCATCCTATGTCCCCCTGAGAGCACACCCGATAAACTCTCACACAGCTGCAAGAAAAGACCAACTCTGGTCTTTGACTGTCTTCAGGTCTCACGGAGAAGATGTGAGCCAGTCCTCAGCTCCCACCCCAGCTCCCGAGCGGTAGAGCCCGACGCTTCCTGGCCCCGACCTCTGTCTGTTCGAGGACAGCTTCCTAGCACCGGCCTGGCGCCCACACGCCGCACTCGCAGCCGCCCGTGGCAGCTGTTTGCCCAGCGCGGCGTGTGGGAACTCTGCAGTTCAGGTTCTTGGACTCAGAAGCACCAGGAGACACTCAGGTGCCTCTCCGAAGGGAGCGCACGCCCCTGCACACGGGACCTGGGCGCAAACCGGGTCGCGGCTTCGGGGCGACTCGTGTCAGCCATGTGGTTCTGCTCCGTGGTTAAAACCCTAGGGCACAGCCAGTCAGTGGGGGAGGGAGAAGACGGGCAGTGTGTGCGGGCTGGGATGCTGACCTTCTGGGGAGGGGGTCACTCCAATGTGGTGGAGACCACAGCCCAAATAAGAGAGGGAGGACACATGCACACACACGTGTGCACACGGCTACGCACAAGTGCACCCGTGCACACTTGTGCACATAAACGCGCACACGACTGCACACGCATAACTTACACACATGTACAACACACACTGACCTGTTTTTTAAGTCGCTTTTCAAATACAAGATAGAAGGACGGAGACAGGTGCAGTAAAATGGAGTGTGAAGGAATGCTTCCGAGGGTTTGTTCAGAATTCCACGAAGATCTCGCGCTTTCATTAAATCCGTCCGGCTCCTCCTTCCCCAGAAGCAGCCTCTGGTGGGAGTACGTCTGATGCGGCGCCGGAGCCAGAAAAGCACTTGGGTGTCTCTGCGGTGGGGGCTAGAGGTCCAACCCGAAGGTCGTAGCTGTGCAGGAAGTGGTGGCGGGCAGTGTGTCCCCAGGAAAGGCTCATGCTCCCCTCACCGTGCAGGGCTGGGGGTCCGCATGCAGACTCCCGTCAGGCCCATGTGCTCATGGCCACGCACCTGAGTGACGAGGCCGCCTGGGGGGGCTGGCAGGCCGGCAGTGGGAGGGGGGAGTCCCACGCAGGCACCAGATTCAAGCGGAGACGGGGTTCCTCCTCAGTGCACATGAGAGGGCAGAGCTGGCCAGCAGGACCCTGGCTTTCCTGGTGCTGCGGCATTGCATGCAGGGCCCCGCAGAACTTCCCCCTTGGCGGGTCTGGGGTGGGCCAGGAATCTGCATTCCTAGCAAAAGTCCGGGGAGTGCTGCATGAAGATAAAGTGCGCCCCCCCCCCCCAGTTTGTTACTGAAAATGCCTTTGGGCTTTGCCGCTGTGATCGTGATTTAAATGACTTGATCCCGTTTTTATCAGTGACTTCAGTGGCTTCATAATACTGTACACTGCTCAGTGTGAGGGAGCCCGCTGGCCCTCCCTCCTTGTCCTCCTGTCCTCCCACAGCCTGTCCGTGCTGCCCATCCTCCTCTCTCCCCACCCCCTCCCATCCACCTCCATCCAGCATACACATTACTGTTAGTCACCCTTGCTGAGGGGTTCCCCACCGGCAGGCAGGAAGCATAGGCAGAGGGTGGGAGGGGAGGTTCTGGAGATCCCTGGGTGGGGGGCCAGCCGTTCAACAGCATGGCGGGGTGGGGGGGGCGTGCCGTTCAGGGCATGGTGGGGGGGGCGTGCCGTTCCAGGGCGTGGCGGGGGGGCCGTGCCGTTCAAGGGCGTGGCAGGGGGGGCGTGCCGTTCAAGGGCGTGGCGGGTGGGGGGGTGTGCCGTTCAAGGGCATGGCAGGGGGGGCGAAGCTGGCGGCTTCCCAAGGGGTCTGGTGTGGCAGAGGCTGTGGAGGGCAGGGCTGAGGACCCAGCAGGGCTCCAGGCCATCCCTGTAACTCCCACCGCTGCCGATGGCAAGGACTGCCAGGTGTGCAGGTGTCTGTGTCAGGAAGGGGACCCAGATGACCTTCTCCCGCTTAGACAGTCCCTGGACCGTAGCTGACTAGTTTCTCTCCTGTGTGGGGGCCGGGCAGAGACGTGCTGTCAGTGTGGAACCGTGCATGCAAGCCCGTGACACACGGCCGGTGACTGGCAGAGAGGACGGCTTTGGCACCGCTCTCAGCCTCACAGCCCATACTCCTGTGCGAGTCTGGTGCGGCGGACCGGCCCCAGCGGACGGGAGGGTGTCCTCGTGTCTCCCACCAATCGCACGTGTTCCACGCGTGCAAGCTGTGCCTCGAAGGGCGGCGGGCACGTGCAGCAACGAGAAACGGGCAGATTGAGGGGCGCCTGGGTGGCTCGGTCGGTTAAATGTCCGACTTCAGCTCAGGTTATGATCTCACTGTCCGTGAGTTCGATCCCCGCGTCGGGCTCTGTGCTGACAGCTCAGAGCCTGGATCCTGTCCAGATTCTGTGTCTCCCTCTCTCTGACCCTCCCCTGTTCATACTCTGTCTCTCTCTGTCTCAAAAATAAATAAACGTTAAAAAAAAATTAAAAAAAAAAAAAAAGAAATGGGCAGATTGAAAACCTCACCCTGAGAACAGGCAGGAGGCCGTCCGTCTGCCCCTCCGTCAGTCAGCATGCGTGGTCCCCTGTGTCTGGGGCCAGAACCCGGGTTCACACTAGTAATGGAGCAGAAAAGTCCTCCGGGGACACGCTAAGCAAGATTGATGACCGGTCCTGCCAGCGCCTCACACGCACTCCGACGCATCGACCCCCCGACTGCCCGGGAGTGGCTGTTCTGAGGGGGCGGCATCTGAAGGACAGGTGGCCGACTCTCTGGGCTGACGTTGGTGGATCCCACTGTCCCCAGGCAAGGCTTCCGAGTGCCGAGACCTGTCCGTGCCTTTACTTCAGATTACATGAAAGGACACAGATTTTCTTCAGTTTCTAAAGGTGAAACAATAAGAAACCTATGTGTTGTCTTTGAAGATTGCTTGTATTTCTCCCGATGTTTCTTCTGCTGTGATCGTCAGGATTTGTTTAGTGCACAGTTCCGTTGACGCCCGCCCGGCGCTGTGACACGCCAACATCCTCCAGCTTCTGTGTGGTCACTATTGTTTCAGGTAAATGGTATCCAACGAACTTCATTCCTTGGCTTCGTATTCTTGACTCAATACACAGAACTGGAAATCAGTCTAGAGGCTGCCTGCATCTGCTTCTCAGATTTCTCGGGTTAATCAATATGCGTTAAGCATCTTCTCTGTGGAAGGCACGGGCGGGAGCCAACTTAGTTTGTGACTGAACTCGTATCAAAAAATCTAATGCAAGACGGAGTATTCTGCCAGAATTTGCCTCTTCAAATAAAATTCTTAAAAGTGCACTGTTTTTCCAAGGAGTAATTTCTTGACACGTGAGTGTGAAGGCAGGCAACTCCCCCTTCGCCTTTTTGGAGGTTTCTTGTTCTTCCTGCCTCCTTCATGCTCCGTAGGGAGGCGCAGGTGGGAAGCGGGTGGGTGGGCTATTCTCGGCTTCTGTGGCCAAGTTCAGCGTCCCAGCTGAAGTTTGGAAGAATTAGGAAGAAGACCCACCACCAGACCGTGCACGGTGACAGGCGTGAGGCTGGCCCGAGGCTGCAGACCTCGGCTGCAGACCGTGACTGCGTGTGCGTCCGCGGGCCGAGCTGCATAGAGAAGGTGGTGTCCTGCCCTCAAAGCAGGTGACCTGGGTTTGGACGCTCCAGCTGTGCCCCACGACCTGAGGCAAAGCTCCCAATGTCTCTGAGCTCAGCTTTGTCGGAGTGTGAGTGCAGACAGTCACTGTGGCATTGCAGGGTCTGGAGTTCCATGGGAAGACCTCGTGGCGGGGATAGCGCGGACCTCGGGAGCTGCCCCATCAGGGCGCTGGGCTCCTGGTCATCCCCGTTCCGTGTTGGAATCCCCGCAGATGGGTGGCAGCCGGTCTGCCCGGTGCGCCCTTACGGTGGGTGCGTCCCTTGATGGCGGGTCTAACGTCAGCCTAGCACAGGCACGGCCTTGGCTTTCTGGGAACCTGCTTCCTCATGGTGCCGCCCAACGCTGAAATAATTCAAGTCTGTCCTCTGCCGGTTTGTTTCTCCAGTCCGGAAGCTAAAACCTTTGTCTTGAGCAAAGCAATGAGCTCTTTCAATAGTATTCATTTTAGTCTCAGAAACATGATCCTGTGAGTTTCTAAATTTCTAATAATTCAATGTGAAATTTGAAAGTATACATAAGGAGTCTCCCTTTTCTTCTCATTTCCGAACTCTCTTTATGGTGCCACCTTCTCGCATCTGGGGAGGGGGTACCGCAGAGGCCCAGCGGACGGGCCAGCACCCAGAGGGACGGCCCGGGCCCCACCCAGATTCAGGCTCCACGCTGCCAGATCCTGTAAGCATTGGAGAAGCCAGAAATCTGGTTTCTGTCTGAAATCTTCTCATTTTTAGATGTTGGCAAGAATTTCATTAGAAGAAATGCTGTGTGAGCTGAACACATCCCATCAGCAGGTGCGGCTGGCTGCCAGCCCACCGGTTTCCAGCCTTGCCCACAGGGAGGAAAGCAGGCTAGGTGACAGGGCAGGGGGCCTGGGCCCCGGGGCAACAGCCTCACCATCCTCGGACAGCGGGCCTCCCTCTGTCCCTCACAGCTGCCCTCTCTGGACCTGCGGGAAAGGGTGGGAAAGGGGACCGAGTGCTGTCTTGCCCTCCCAGATATTTTCCCCAGTGATGCCTCTTTTCATGGGAACAAACCTTAGCAGGAGACGTGGGTGGGTTTCACCATGGGATTGCGGCACTGAGCACATCACCCGGAGAAGCTCCGCAGGTGGGGATTGGCAGGAAGGCCACGGGCCGCGGAGCTCAGGCGCCTGCCAGGGAACTTCCCTCTCTGCGTCACGGCCACCGCACTGCCCCCTAGAGTCGTGCAGGCAGCTGCATGAGGCCGGCAGGAGCTGTCAGAGGCAGACTGGGCGAGGCTGTGCCACAGGCTGGGAGGGAGTGAGGCTGCTCAGGGACACGGGCACCTCCTGCCCCCACCGCTGGCTGCAGCCAAGGGAAGTGGGCTTTCTGGTCCCTGCAGGATAGCAGGTGTCGGCTGAGACTGGGCTGCTCGCCACCCCCATCTCTGCGAGGGGCGCCTTTCTGAGGGATGGCCGTCCCATGTCACAGGGGAGAGGTCGCCAATGACAAGTGTGTAAAGTGAAGGTTCTGAGAACCGGGAGTTGGGGGCCAGTGTCAGGAAGACGCCTGTCTAGAGGTTGGTCAAGCTGAGGGGCGATGACCACTGGCTTGGATAGCTCCTTCTGGTCCACAGCCTGGGGTCCGATAGATGAGACCCTTCCCTGCACAGACGGAAGTCCTGCCCCTTCATCCAGGCACTGGTGGGAGACCCTGGGGACCAGGAAGGGACGGGCCGCGTGCATTCCCAGTCTTCGGGGAGAAAGTGCACACCACCGAACAGGCGCCCGTGCGTGTGCAGGAGGCCCGCCCCCGCTGAAACAACCGTGGCCAATCCTAGCCCACCACCTGAGCGTTCTGTCGATGAACAGCACTGACCTGAACACTGAACGTGCACACACCCCCAGCCACACCAGCAGAATCACCCTCCAGTCCCCGCAGACAGAGCCACCACGACCAGCGTTCCTGAATTAGCACAGACTGCAGGAGGCCACAGGAGGAAGAGCCACGGGAGGAAGAGCCACAGTCGGGCACACGGGGACAGGTGCACACTCCACCAGAATGCCCAGGAGACCGCATGCAGGGCGGGGGCTTGGATGGAAATGTGGACCCCTTCCCCTCACCGCCCAGGATAGATGTTTGTCCAGGAGGAGGAATGGGCTGCAGGAGCCCCACGCGCCCGATGCGGGACGAGAGCATCGTGTGGGATGCGGCCGAGACATTGTGCAGCAGCTGTGTGCCTGCGTCCGCGTGAGAGTGGCCCGTGAACTCGAGTCAGCCTGAGGGCTGGCCTGACCGGGGCATCCCGCTCCGGGAATTCATGAAGCTCGCACACTGTTTAGAGTTTCCTGTTTTCTTTTCTTTTTTAAAAAAGTCATTTCCTGAATTGTCAATATTCACATGTTTATTTCTTCATGAAATATTTGCCACCTAACATGTAGCAGGGTCAGTGCCACGGGATAGAGATGCGAGCCGCGTGTCCTGTCCTCAGGGACTCACACTCCCGAGGGGGCTGTGTGCCCGGCGACTGGTCAGTAGGCATTGGCGAGGGCCTGTCGTGGTGGAACAATGCCCACGGTGTTCTGCAGGTAGACAGAACCCAGCCTGCAGGAGGAGAAATCAGGGAAGGCTGCCTGGAGGAGGTGAAGAGAGTGGGCCGGTGAGGTGTGTGTGGGTATAGAGACGCTCCAGGCACAGGATGGGGCAACAGCAGTGACCCAGTGGCATGTGCAGGGAGTTGGGGACCACTGGATTCAGCCAAAACAGGACTGAAGACCAGGGAGGCAAGAAGTTAGGAGGGAAGGGCCCTGGGTTCCCGACAGCCTGGAGGGCAGACCGACGTTCACCCGAGGCTCCCACTTCCTCCCAGGTTCCTGCAGCATACACCTGTGAATAGGAACAAAATAGTCAGGTTTGGGTTGAGTCTTCGAGATGGACGAGATTCGATAGTAAATCACCGAAATTTATGTAACTTAATCCCCCACATGCTCGCTGGACCGTGGAACCTAGTTACCAGTGGGATTGATTAACTGTGAGCCACACTTTGATAAAACGGTTTCCTAAGGAACGAGGGGGTGGCTGTACAGCCGATGTGTGAGGATGCGGCCGCTGTGGGGTCCTCGTGTGTGAGACTCCGTCACCAGTGCCACACAGAGTGCGTGAGCTCAGACGTTCCCTCCAGGAGCTGAAGTCTAAAGACTGTTCTCTTGGATTCTCTACTGGATCCCAAGCTTCTTTAAGAATCTGTTGAAAACATGTTACTGCCTGGGAAAATTCGCAGATCAACCAGTAACACAAAAAATCAGCATGCCTGTTCTGGGGCTTCGAGACTCACTGAACCTCACGTCAGGCTCGGAGCCCCGGCCAGCCTGGGCCACAGCCTGGGTCCCCAACGTCCAGGCCCACCTGCAGGCAGGGAGTGACCCAGGAAGGTAGGATCACTGCCACTCTTCCCCTCCCCCAGCTGCTCTTGCAGTCTTAAAATGTCCAGAAAGGCGGGGCGCCTGGGTGACTCTTGATTTCGGCTCAGGTCACCATCTCACGGTTGTGGGATCGAGCCCCATGCTGGGCTCTGTGCTGACCGTGTAGAGCCTGTTTGGGATTCTCTCTCTGCCCCTCTCTCTGCCTTTCTCCTGCTTTCTCTCTCTCTCAAATGAATAAATAAGCATTTTTTAGGAAACAGTCCAGAAAGATGTAGGTAACTGACACATTGCTAATAAAAAGCATTTTGGAAGGTAGGTTTTTTGTTGCTGTGCTCGGAAACTATGCTAAGCCTTAGTCCTGTAGCAAAGAGGGTTTAATGAATATCTCATTCAACACCAATTTAAAAAAAAAAAAAAAAACATAGGCCGTGATGTATGCATTCTTCACTGTGATTCAGATGACCGCTCACTGGTGCAAGTATTTACAGCATATCGAGACTAAATGTCAAGTTTCCATCAGAAATGCCAAGTTACTGGGCCCATGTCTGTATGTAAATTATTTATAAAGTGCTCGGAGGAGAGGGAGGAGGCAGAGAAGCCAGGTGCAGGGAGGAGATGTGTCCATCCCAATGCATTTTGGTTTCTTCCACCAGGAGCGTGAGCAGCCTGGAGCCCAGGGTGGGGGCCGTCGGGAGGGGGTGACAGTGTTGTGTTACTGGTTATTTCCCTGCCGTTTCCATGTGCAGACCTCACCTCAGGCTCCGGTCCAACTGAGGTTCTGGTCGGGCAGGTTTGGGGCGGGACTGCAGACCAGCGTCCACGTGCTCGCACCTGAATCCCGCCATCTCTCCCGCGGCGTCCTTTGTGAACGGCCAAGGAGGATGTGACACATGGCATCCACTGTAGCCCTCCCTGTAGTAAGCATGGGCCTGTTTGGGGGACAGTTAATGATTGAAAACAGGTAAATCTTTCAAGATGAATGCAATGTTCATTAACCTATTCATCTTTCCTGTGAGCTCACACGTACCTTTTTTTTTAATGTCGCATAAACCACGTGAGAAGCTATGGCGTGACTACATATTATTTAGGGAGTCCAAATCAACGCCCCTGGCAGCCCGTGCTGGTGTGTCCGGCCCTGGGGCCCGAGGCTCCTTTTCAGCGTTTGGATAAGCTTCCCTTGGCCAGGACGCATCTGCTCCTTCTGTGTCTTCTTTCTTTTTTCCTACAAAGGTTCCAGCTGCCCTTCCCTTTCATGTGGCTTCTACAGGTGCTTTACCCACTCATTCCCTGGGCACTGGCCCCTGAGACATCCTAGGGGCATCCGAACATGGACCCACGTGCACACAGAACCCAGCACAGGGAACCTGTGATAGGTACTGAGGTGGGTCCTACACACGGAGCCCCTGCCTGCATGGACAGTGGAAACTGGCTGATTGCTAGGAAGGCTCGTTGACGATCCAGAGTCCCACCTCCAACACCCATAAAGTAACATGGATTCTCATCCAAGTGTTCTAGGTGGTGTATTACTTGGCCTGAGGGGCTGGCTGTGCAGGACCTACCACAGGCCCTCATCTCTCACGTCTTAGAGGCGGGAAGTCTGGGACCCAGGTGTGGGCGGGGCCAGCTTCTCCCGAGTCCTGCCTCCTTGCCATGTAGATGCCCTCACTCCTCGTCTCCTCACACGGTAGTCTTCCTGGGCATGTCTGTTTCTTCACCATCTCTTGGACGAGGACACCAGTCCTGATGGATTAGGACCGCTCTAGTGACCTCATTTTTCCTGAATCGCCTCTTTAAAAGCCAAATATAGTCACATTCTGAGGTCCTGGGGGTTGGGGCCCTGACTTGTGGATGGTGGGGACTCGGTTCAGTCCGTGGCAGCCGGTTAAGGCCGTGGTGTCTTTTCTCCCCCCGTCTGTTCTGTCTGGCACCGGGCTTCCCTGCAGGAGTGCCGACACCGCACGGAGCCGCATCACGCTGGTGTGTTCTTCTCGGGCTGACTGTGTGCAGCACCTGTTCCCTTATCTGACCCCTGCCCTCCCGCAGGCCCGCTCCCGTCTCTGCGCCGTTATGTCATGACGCCTTTCCCAGCCTCTCCCCGGCCACACTAAGTCCGGCATGCTCTGAGCCCCTCTAACGCCGGCATCTGCACGGATCAGGCAGTGACGGAGGAAAGTGCCCTGGTCGTCCGGACATTTAGGTGTCCACAACGGTTGGACGAGGTCAAGACATGAGCCAGAGGGGAGACCAGGTCCCGAGGCTCAGACCCAGCACACAGCCGACCACAGGTCTGCGGAGGGAACTTCACACTCGACCCGCCGCGTCCCTTTAACCCCATTTACTGAGTGACGCGCTCTCACAGGGCACGTGATCCACGCTCGGGGACTCTGTGCCCAGAGGAAGGTGTAAGACCTGACTTCCCAAAGTGAAGAAGCACGAGAGAAACAAACAGGACAGAAGTGAAATCATAAGGCAGAACAGAACAGGGAGAAAGGTGCACACACATCATAGACCAAAGATGGTAATGGGAGGGGGAGCGAAGGACCAGACGTGGAGAATGAGACCCTGGCCCTCAGGGTGGAGGGGCCGTAGAGCTCTCTGCGCCCAGTTTTCCCCTTGGGTTTGCCAGTTGGGCAACATCCTTTCCAAATCCGGGTCCGGGCCTGTTGGCCGTTTCCAGGGTGATGAGCACAGTCCTGGAGCAGCCCCTCTCCGGGCTGTCCGAGTGGAAAGCTTTGCCTGGACCTGACCCCAAACTTGCCCTGAATTCCCCCTCCCATTCTCAGTACTGCCATCCAGAGCATAGCCAGCGAGCTCGGTCCCTTACCAGCAAACAGGTGAGGCCTCTAGGCGAGCCAGCCCTGACAGGCCCTCCCGAGTCAGTGCACACGGGTCACCCCAACGCTATGGGTGGGTGGGCTCCCCGGGGCTTGCCACCAGCTGGGCCTTGCAGAACCCCCTCCCCAGGGACCTTCCCCTTCATACAGTCACAAACTTGCGGTGCTGAGGAATTCTCCTTCCCCTTCTAGTAACAGTAAATGTCTTTACTCAAGGAATAAGCCACATGTTTATTCCTCTTTGCTTGGCTAAAAATATGAACGGTAAAGATTAAAAAGAGGAAAAGCAGCCTCGGGCCATTGCTGGTGGCCGTGGCAGAAGGGACGCAGACAGCAGGCGCGTGGAGTGAGGCATGGACGCCGTCCGGAGCGCATCTGTCCCTGGGTCGTTCCTGCAGAATACCTCTGTCTCCGTCTGTCTTTGCCACACATTCCTAAGCTAGGCGCACAGAGCTGGCACCCAGGCTCTGCCCGCCAGCAGCTGCTTGGCCTTTGCGAGCTACTGAAGCGCTCCGTTCCTCGGTTTCCCCAGCTTCACAATGGGGCTAAGGCGAGTGACCCAGGACATGGGATTGTTCTGAGATTAAACGGATTAGTCTAAGTGCTCATGCACGCTGCCAGGGGGGAGCACCGCACATCAGCCCCGTCTCTCACTTGATTATTGCCACAATTGTCATCTGAAGCAAAGTTGGCTTATGCACTGCCTTACCTTATTTCTAGTTGTTGTACATGCATTTCCTGTCTCCCTACTGTGCGCGTCAGCTCCTGAGGGAGAGCGAAGGCGTACTTTTCTCTCTGTCTGTCCTGTGCCCAGAGCGGTGCAACATCTGCCAGGTGACCTTTAGGCACCAAGCGGAACTGACTTAATTCTTGCTTCTGCAGCAGCCCCTGGGGACTGCTCATTGACCTCCTGTCCCCGGCCTGAAATGCTGGCCGGGTCCCGCTGTGCGTTTCCTGGACTCACAGCAGAAACCCGGAAAGCACGGGTGAGATGGTTCAGGCTGATGTTCTGCCCAAACGTCCGCTGCCCGGCCACCACAGGGTTAAGATTCAGCGGGAGTTTGGTTTCCTAATTGGAAATCTCTTCAGCTGAACTCCATTATTCTCCCACTTAGTGTGGCTTGCTCGGAAAAGGAGGAGTTTAAAGATCTTGTGTGTTTTCTTAAATTTGATGGTAATAAGATTGGATGTTGAAATTTGAGGTGAATAAATCATTGCTAACAGGCGGTCTCAGGGCTCCGCGCGGGAAGAATACAACTGCGTGTGGAGTCGGCAGCTGATGGGTCACCGCCAGGTTAGGAAAAGGGAAGCGGATGTTTGTTCTTACTCTCTAGACTTTATTTCCAATACTCTGAATGCTTTATTGTGGATCGTGCCATCGTCACACCAACTCATAAGACATTCTGCATTTCTGTTTGAGAAAACCGAGCCCCAGAGAATCGCACAGCTTGGTGACAGAGCACAGTATTGCCTCGAAAGTGCCTCTTAGCTCTGAAAAGGAAGCAGGTGACAGCAGGGAAGAGTTTCTTCCAAACATAGACTTGGCGTGTAACCTACAAGTAAGCTCGCTGGTGCAGCCTCTTGACCCTGCAGGTGAGGCAGTGTGACCCCTGGTGAGGAGGGGAGCTGCTGGGTGACCTGGCCACAGCTGCGGGAGCTCCAGGACCTGGCCCCCCCGCCAGCAGCCTCCACCGTCCCTTCTTCCAACTAAAACTTATAATAACCATCTGCTAGGGCTCATTTGCTGTGCGTTTCCTAAATACTTCAGGTGAGTGGTTCTTTTTAACATTTTTTTGTGCAGAATAGATCGTGAATAGATATAGCTGCTAAATAGGAAAAGCCGCCCGATTAAATTTGATATTTACTGAAGTCTTCATCTCTCCTTCCCTTCATCCTTTCCTGTGTCCGTTCTTCCCAGAGAGGCAGACTCACGGAGAGCACCACGTGTGTGTCTGTACCTGTCATGTCTATGTATCCACCTCTAAATCTAAATATCTACCTGTAGATGCGTGTCTGTCATCTGACTGCCTGAATTACATTGGGAGCCTGCGTGTCAGGTGCCAGGGCAGAGGACTCACAAAAGTAATTTCGACCCTATGTGGTTTTCCTTTGTGCCTTCACTTTAGCATGTTAGAGCAAAGCAAAATACAAGAAAGTAGAAGAAAGAGCAGTCGTTTTTGGGGTGACTCTTTAAAGAAAGGTGGGATTCCCTAAGAAGAAAAAAAGCAGGATTATTTCAGGCAGAGAGCACAGCACACGCAGGGCAGAAAAGCATCGTGCTACGTGGGCCCTTGACGTTAGAACACGTGGCGGGAACCACACGGTGTCAGGGAGGAGACAGACATCGGGGTCTAGCCCTTGCCTCCAGTGAGAGGTTCTCAGACTTCCGTGAGCATCAGAATCACTGGAAGGGCGTGATGTGGCACACGGCTGGCCCCGCCCTTGTCTCCAGAACCTGTGCTTCAGGGGAGGGGCCTCAGCGCCCAGCTCGTTCCCCGCTGATGCTTGTGCTGCCGGTCCGGGGACCCCACTTTGCAAACAGCACTCCCGGCAGTGAGCACCGAGTGTTAAGTAACAGAGTGATGGGGTTCGTTTTGCACTTGAAACAGTCCATTTTCCCTGTTGAAGATAGGTTTTCCAGAGAGAAAGTCTGGACAGGAGGACCAGTGTGGGAGCCCTGGCCATTCTGTACGCATCAGTTTGGTGCTGTCTCTGCAGGTGAGCAAAGCCAACGCACCCCTGCCCCGTGCACGGCCCTCTCCTGGCGGTGGGGGGACGGACGGTGGGCCACTCTGGAACAGGCTGTCAGCTCTGTGCTCTGACACGGGGTGGCGAGTGCTCCGTGTGGTGGCTGTCCACGCCCTGGAGCATGTCCAGGAGCCTCCCTGGCTTCTGCCCGTGACATCCCAGAAGCACTTTGTAAAAAAATAAAAGAGAGAGACAGAGAGAGAGAAGTTCTGTAGGTTTCAAGTCCCAGAGGTGTTAGTGGAGGGCTAGTGTTGAAGCCAGACGTCTTTACCTTCTAAGTGTCTGAACGCTTTCGTGGACGACGGGTGGGGCAGGTGGGAGGAGGTAGAGGACAGTATTTCTTATATTTTTATGATGCATTTCGTATTTATTGCATCGCAGTAGAGACCGTACTTTGTCCCAAGTGAACATGGAGGTCGAGATGACCAAGTCAGAATCTGTTCCAGCACAGGGATTCCTTGATGTGTGTTTTCTTCTTTGGTGTGGAACCATAGGAGCCTAATGGAAACATTCTTCCCGGCTATTCTGAGTAGGCTATTAAATGTTTCTGTGGAAGAAGCACGCAGTTACCCATGAACTGAAATGGTAACGCATGCATGGTAATAGTGGGGTGCAGATTTTAATTGTATTTTAGGACCAGATTTGTGTTTGTCCTTGTGGTTTTCCTGGAGATGTTCCTCTGTGCTATGGGAGGGCTTCCCGTGACACATCAGGGGACGTGGTCTGCACACAGACACCCTTTAAGGATACAGTTTGCTGTGCCCGTCTGAGCGTCAGCAGTGACTTCCATTTGATTTAGCAATCACTCAGTCTGAGTACATCCCACAGAGCAAGCTTGCGGTAATGAAGGTGGGGCACAATGGGGGCTGGGGGGCTTACCCGCTCCTGGAGAGGTCCATGCACCGACGCGTCAGCTGGCTGCAGGGTGGGGGGCTCGGGGTGCCTGTGGCTCTCAGATCCCAGCCTGCAGCCCAGCAGACAGCATCCATTGTCTCAGGGCCTCGTCCGGAGACCCCGTCGGGGATCATGTGCAGCCTGGGTGTCTGCGGCAAGTTTGTGTTCCCTTTGGAGACACATCTGCCCACATCCACCTTACCAAGATGTGATTTTTGTCCATATTTAGTGATCTTATTTGTGATATACTGAACGTGTGTGCCCTGAACATGTCTGTAACCCCCAGTGTGATGGTCCTGGAGGGGGGCTGTGAGAGGTGACCAGGTTTAGATGGGGCAGGGAGCCCTGCGTCGGGCTCTGCGCTGACAGTGTGGAGCCTGCTTGTCTCTCCCTCTCTCTGTGCCCCTCCCCTGCTCTCACACTGTCTCTATATAGATCAAAATAAATAGATAAACATTAAAAATGTATGATGAGGAAATGCAAAATATAAATTTCTTGTTCGCCTCTGCAGTCCAACTCTTAGAATAGTAAAATACAAAGAAGGATCACATATATATTTATGGAATCTGGAAAAAACAAATATACATAGATGCATGTACAGAAATAGGTAGAGGGTTTTTTTTTAACTTTTTTATTCTTTATTATTTTTGAGACAGACAGAGACAGAGACAGAGAGCAAGCAGGGAAGGGGCAGAGAGAGAGGGAGACACAGAATCGGAAGTAGGCTCCAGGCTCTGAGCTCTGAGGACAGAGCCCGACGTGGGGCTCGAACTCCTAGACCACGAGATCATGACCTGACCTGTAGTGAGCTGCCCAACCGACTGAGCGCCCCGAGTTTATTGTTTATTTTTTAACGTTTATTTTTGAGAGAGAGAGAGAGAGAGAGAGCATGCGCATGAGTGAGGGAGGGGCAGAGAGAGAGGGAGACACAGAATCCGAAGCAGGCTCCAGACTCTGAGCTGTCAGCACAGAGCTCCACACAGGGCTGGAACTCACGAACTGTGAGATCATGACTTGAGCCGAAGTTGGACACTCAACCGACTGAGCCACCCAGGCACCCCGAGTTTATTTTTATAATAGCAAAAAATTAGATGGCATTGTGGATGTCCCATCAAAGAGGATTAACTAAGTAAACTTCAGTTTTTCCAAAAAAGTAAAGCTTCTTTGTGGGCAGTTGAAATTATGGAGGGACATATGTATGTGGGATGTGTGTGTTCACACGTGTGTTTGTGTGGAGAGACGAGGGAGACTCTAATCGATAAGAAATTACACTCATGATATTATGTTAATCTGATAGAAAAGCATATGTGGTGTTGTTTATGTAAAACATGAATCTAAACATCTATATATACATAAAACAGAAGAGTGTTAATCACAGCATGAGCCATGCCATATTTAGTTTGTAAGATTGTGACATGTTTTTGGTATTTTAGCAAACTTAGTTATTTTATCATGTATACTCATGGATTTTGTAGCCATAAAAATAGGCTATTTTTATTTTGAAAAAATAATGAAGTGCTTACTGAGTGGTTTAGGGAATAAAGTACTTAAAACTCTCAAATGTGGAAAAGTATTCAAACAATAGTGCTGCTCTAGACAATGGGATGGGCCTTTCCCCGCCCCGCCCCTCCGTCACGCAGGTGCGGGTGTCACACGGGTATGGGTCTGCTCCACGTGGGGTCCGCGGGCCTTTCCCCCTGGACCTGGGTCCCCGCTGTCTACCTTGGTCCCCAGGCTCTGGTAGCCTTCCTCAGGTTGATGTCTGGGAGGTTTGATTTTCCAGAGGAAATTAAATAGCTTTATATCAAATTATATTACAGTAATTGCCAAATGCTTTCCTTTAAAAAAAAAAATAGTGCTCTCTCCCGCCCCTCCTTTGTGCTGGGTGCTACTCAGTCTCTGAACCTATATTGGCTTCATGGCGGCAGGAAGTAGGAGTTAAATTCGTGGTCAGATGGCCATTGGCAGTTCCCGGCAAGCATTTTCCAGCTGAGTAAACTAATAAATCTATTTATTCTTCACGGATGACAGAGCCCATTAGCGGCTGCTGCCTCTGGCGACAGATTCTGATGGACAGGAGGTGGTTCTGATGTAACATGTTCATAACACAAGAGGGGCCCAGTCTGTTGAGACCCAGCATCTGCACGTGGTGAGGAGATGTGTGAACAGAGGGTAAAGGGTCTTTGCCATTCGCTGGCGCTTTCAGATGTTGGGAAAGAAAATACTCTGATCCGGGCGTTAATTAATAAAAGGACTAGGTCAGAATCCTTAAACTAGTGTTCCGAGTCTGTATTTGTGAAAAGGGACACGTGACCATGACTACCACCACCTATGGACCTGTGAACGTCAGATGAAGTGGCCTTTCCTGGGTCTCGTTGCTTGGGGAAGAGTAGGGTTCGTGGCTACAAGCCCGGCTGTGTGAGTGCGGAGGGCAGGGCTGGGGCTGGGGTCCTCATCTGCCCCTGTCCCCCACGAGGACTGCGTGCGGGGGCCCGCTCCCCACACTGGAGCTGTGAGAACCAGTGCCCACAGCCCTGTCCTTGGGAAGGGGTGAGGTTTGCAACCTTGCTTTTGTTTTGCTATTTCACATTCAAGTTCAGAAGCATCAGACCCCAGCAGGAATCCACGTCGTGTGTCATCACGTGAGACCCAACCCTTACAGAGGCCGGGGTCCCACCAGACTTGGCTTTGGAGGCCCTGGAGGGAGGCCTGCCTCAGCATTTGCAACGCCTCCTGTCTACCTCATCACACAGACCACTTGAGACAGCGTAGAGGAAGAACATTCTCACTGGTCATGGGACTGATACACTACAAAGGATGGAGTTGGGAGAGAGGAAGTGGGTATGTGGACAGGGCAGGAGGGTTTAACCGGATATGACAGCTGTTCAGTCTGAGGGCGCAGGGGAGGGGCGCCCTCAATTGGGGACCCTCAATCACAAACCGTTTACGGCCCCTTCTCATAAAAAGCATGGCGGTTCTTCAACGGAAACAAAGGTTTTCTTGACTCTGAGGCATAAGGAAATTTCCTACACAGAATTCATGTGAGAGAAACAGCGCCGTGTTATCAGAAGCCCCCTCCACCTGTTCTTAGAATAAACACCGTAGCTGGTTTGGGGGAAGGTTCTTACAGCCCCTGCCCTCGATTCCCAGCAAGAGTAGGATGTGCAAATGCAAGTCCTCAAAAGCCATCTTTGCAGGAGGCCACGTCAGTGGGACTAAAGAAGGAGCAAAGCCAACAGCAACTAAAAACTTCATCTATTCATTCAAAACACTCTAGTGAGGCTTCCTGTACATCTGACGTTATGGTGGAAACTGAAAGTACCAGACAATGAATGCTCCCCTGGCTGCTTGTCCGAGAGCTGTGGTCTCCTGAGGGCCCCGGGAAATAGAAGGAAGGGTCTCTGCTATGGGGCCCAGAGGGATTTCCAAGCGGGACAGGGGTCGGGGAAGGGTTCCCAGGAGAAGACATTCATGCTGCTCAGGGAGGGAAGTGGGAGACCGTTGCCCCCACCCAGGGGTGAGAGAGGAGAGGAGGGAGTTTCAGGCAGGGTGAGGGTGTGCGGAGCAGGGCATGGGGGCTGATGCGAGGAAGGTTCAGGTGTATCCTGAACACATGGGGCATCTTTAGAGGATTCTGACCCGACAATGAGAAGATCCTTGATTTGCATTTTAAATCGACCCATGAGAAAATGAGTTTGGCTGCAAGTGATGTAGCTCAGGTGTGCAAGGGGGCCAAATGTGTGCCTTCCATACACACGTGGATCCCTACTCCATCCGTGGGGATGACGGCAGTTTGGAAGGAGGGAAGCAGGTCAGTGGGAATTAGCAGATGTGGGTGGCAGGATCAATGTTAAGCCAGCAGAGGGAAATGGACAAGAAGCCAGGGATTCAAACCTGGGGGACGTTCTCCCTTGGAAGACTCCAGAATGGAAAATAGCAGGCAGCCAGGAGGATGGGGATGTCGGCAAACAGCAGCTGGACCCCACATCCCAGCTCGCTCAGGAGCGAGGCCCTGCCCGGCCTGCAGCGGCTGAATAATCTGCCCGAGAGCCGAGTTCTGCAGACGAGCAGGGTTGGGGCAGGAGGAGCAGAGCATTCCATGGTAACAAAAGGAATCAGGAGAAGAGCTGTGCTGTGAGCCAGCCTCGCCCAGCCCCCTTCTCCTGGCGCACAAGCAGGCCAGCACCTTCCCATCCTCAGTTGAGGTTCCAGGGACTCCTGACTGACCAGCTGCAGACCCGGTGGAAACTTCTTGGTGCCTGTGGCTCCAGCGCTTACTGCAGTCAGCTTGTAGCTCCCACCACACATTTGAGAAAAGCCTCTAATGAACTGAGTGAGCCTGAAACAGAAACTGAAACAATTAAGAGTAACTGAAAATTGCAGATCAACACTAACAAACACCACATCTCAGAATGATGGAAAAATCCTCAAACATGAACAGGATGCTATGAAACAGGAATATTCATGAATGTGCAAGAACTCCTATGAATTAAATATACGATTGCAGAAAATATGGTTTAATCTACATAAGATTTGGAAGATAAAATTGAAATATAAATTCCTGAAAAGTAGGATAAGACAAAATAATTGAAGAATGAAAAGACAACATGCCTACCGTATCTTTCCAGCAACTCCAATATATGACCAGAAAGTTCTTAAAGGGACTATGGAGAAAACAGAGCAGGAACTTATACCCACCCCCCAAAAAAAAATTCTAGAAAAATGACCAGACCCAAAATATATGTGTTTCCAGATGTAAATGGCATATCAGCTTTCCTGAACAATGAAAGAAATACAGACCTATGCCAACCAAGAGATTTCTGTGCACTGGGCATAAACAGAGGGGCCCACGTGGTTTTGGCAAAAAAAGACAGGTGAATACACAAAATGACAACATGCTCCTCAAGGGTGACACCGGCAGCTGGAAGAATATGCACAATTGCCTTCCATGTTCTGAGGAGAAGGAGATCAAGTCCAGAATTCTATACCCAGAACAACTACCTGCCTGGTGTAAGAGTAGAATAAAACACTCAGCCATGCAAAACTTCCAAAGTGTCTTTTCTGTTGTACAGGCTCTGAAGAAGAGTCAGAACATGTGATGATCCAAAAATGGGACAGGAAAGCAATGAACAGACAAGTCTGGGAACCCTAGAGACAAGATTCCACATGGGCAAGGGCAAAGGTGATGCTCAGGATAGTGGAGGAAAGTTCACACAGCATCTGATGCAGAGAAAGCAAGAAGGTGGGATCTAAAGAGATAAAGAGAAACATCTGGTGGGTGTTTAGATTGGTTTGACCATATTCATGGAGAGGAAATTATGATTATGTTGAGAATTTGGGACTGTGTTAATAGGAGGAACCTAGAAATTCCATACATTGAAAAGTAATAACTTTAGGGAAAGCAAAAAGTTTCTTAACAAAGGAAATGTAATATTAACTTATTATACAAGTTATCTGTGAACAGTGTTTACCTAGAAATAATGTTTATACTAAATATTGATTTGGGGGCACCTGGGTGGCTCAGTTAAGCACCTGACTCTGGCTCAGGTCACGATCTCATCATTTGTGGGTTCGAGCCCCACGTCGGGCTCTGTGCTGACAGCTCAGAGCCTGGAGCCTGCTTCAAATTCTATGTCTCCCCCTCTCAGCTCATACTCTATCTCTCTCCCTCTCTCAAAAATGATTAAACATGAAAAAATTTTTAAATTGATTTTAACAAATGTTAGGATATTGGAAAAATGGAGGAGAGGAAAGTAGGTATAGTAGGTATTACAAATATAGCTCAAAGGCTAAAATTTAATTATACCAAAATAGTGGTCTAATCATGGTCGCTATAAATAAAGAGGATAATATTAAGGAAAACAGCTGGGAGAGTTGACAGTAGCTGCTTTGGGGCAGAGTGTTCACAATGAGAATAGGGGCAGGGCCCAGGGTTGCAAATTTTTTAATAAGACTTTTGGTATTTGGTTTCCATAAAACTTTACACATCAAGATATTATAAAGATGGAGTCTTTATTAGAAAAAATTGAAATAAATTTGAAGACAGTGGGAACACCTAGATGTTGGCAAGTGGGACTGGGAATAGAGTGAAAGGGGTGGGTTTGAAATGGGGGGGGGGGGGGGGCTCCTGGGGGCTCAGTCAGCTGAGTGTCCCAATTTGGGCTCAGGTCATGATCTCGTGGTTTGTGGGTTCGAGCCCGGTGTCAGGCTCTGTGCTGACAGCTCAGAGCCTGGAGCCTCTTTCGGATTCTGTGTCTCCCCCTCTCTCTGCCCCTCCCCTGCTCATGCTTTCTCACTCTCTCAAAAGTAAATAATCTCGTGGTTTGTGGGTTCGAGCCCGGCATCGGGCTCTGTGCTGACAGCTGGGATCCTGGATCCTGCTTTGGATTCTGTGTCTCCCTCCTTCTGCCCCTCTCCGCTCATGCTCTCTCACTCTCTCAAAAGTAAATAAAAATTAAAATTTTTTAAAATATCTGCAAGAAACGTATTAGAAAAATCAGTACTGGATATCTGATTTAACGGGTGCAGGATTTCAGTTTGGGGAGATGGGAAAGTTCCAGAATCGGTGGTGGTAGTTGCACAACATCACAAATGTACGTGATGCCACTGCACTGTGTGCTCAGTGGTCAAGTGGTAGCTTTTGCCAGAATTGTTTTTTAAAGACGGGCTATCTGATTGAATGTCGGAAGGAAGGAAGAAAGGGCAAAAATCAGTGGGTTTCAGCTGGAGTTGCTTGGTGGCTGGCTGGAAATGGCACGGGAGTGGGGGTGGGGAAGAGTGCCAGTTTTTCATTGGGCACCTGGGCAGAGGGTCTGACCTTTCGCCGCAGTAAGAACCCGGGGAGGGAGCGAGCTTTTTAAGGAGCCACTGATGTCAGTTTAGGGTGTGTTGAACTTGAGGGCACATTCAAGGAGATCCATACATATCGCGCAGCAGGCTGCTTTGCACGCGAGCTCTGGGGCCCAGCCAGGTCAGGAATCCAGCTGAGCAGAAACGTAGAGGGAGTCCGCCAGCCCAGAGATGATGGTGGAGCTCAGGAGGCCAGGCAGGCACCCTCGGGGAGAGGGCCCGGGCGTCTGTGGTTTCCAGGGTGCTGGGTTGTGAGAAGTCAGGGTGCGCGGTGGGCAAGAACTCTCACTGGAACACGAGGGAGGGGTGATGGGAGGAGATGCTTTTCTCGTGGTGGATTAGAGTGTGAACATTTTTATTGGAAAGCTGGACCTGGGGGGGAGAACAGTGGTTGGAAGGTGGCCTCCTCTCAGGCAGGACGCAGCGGAAGAGGGGCACTGGTGGGTGATGCATGGGAAGGATCCACAGAAGGAAGACTGCGGAAGGAAGAGGCCATCATAGGGCGCCTGGGGGGCTCAGTCGCTTACGCGTCCGACTTCAGCTCAGTTTATGATCTCATGGTTCATGAGTTCAGCCCCACGTCGGGTTCTGTGCTGACAGCTCAGAGCCTGGAGCCTGCTCAGATTCTGTGTCTCCTTCTCTCTCTGCCCCTCCCCTGCTCAAACTCTGTCTCTGTCTCTGTCTCTCTCTCTCAAAAATAAATAAATCATTAAAAAAAAAAAAAGAAAAAGAAGGAAGAGGTCATCACTTGGAGTCTCAGTGTGTGTGAGGCAGGGTGGACGCAGGGACACAGATGGACAGGGAGACTGCATGAAGGACGGTGAGGGCTCAGAGGCTCAGACTGCTAGTGACTCCGGTCTGTGTGGTCCATTAGCTTTTATCCGAGCTGGCCTCATCCACTGGGAGAGGAAACCTCGAGTGACTGCAGAGTGTGGCCTTGAGGCCTCATCCACTGGGAGAGGAAACCTCGAGTGACTGCAGAGTGTGGCCTTGAGGCCTAAGAGTGTGGAGAGTGGGCACAGTAGAGAGATAAGAACATGTTCTCTGCCAGAACACTCTCCGTGGATGCCAGCTTTCCAAGCCTGCCTTTAGTTAAGAGCAGGATAGCAGGGGGTCTGCACTTACTGGGCAGGCCAAGAGCAGAGTGGAGGTCCCCTGGGGGTTAAAAGCAGCTATGCCCTCTGGGTGGCATCATTTTCTGGACATCAGGAACCTTGATCATAATTGCCAAAAGACACTAACCCACTTTGCACTCAGGTAGAGAGTGAGGGAGCACACAGAATTGGGCACTAAGTCATGGAAGGCAAGGACAGCCCTAAGGCATTGGCAACAAAGCCACAGCATTTTAGACTAAGCACAGAGCAAACCCAGACTGACTTTGCCTAGAAATGTTTCAAAGCAGGAACGAACAAGCAGCCACTTGCGTCGGGGCTCAGGGTACCCTTTGTGGAGTAGGTAGTTTAAAGGAAAAGCTATTCCGGAATCAGTAAGTGGGCTACAGAGATGTAAGCCAATTTAATCTGGAACATTCTGTGCTACAGGTAGTCACGTGGGTGACAAACCAGACACAGGCAACCCCCCTGCCCCCCCCCCCGCTCCTGCAGCAGGTACAGATGACGTTCCATCACCTGCGTGCTGTGATGGCGTCTCACTTCCTTTATCAAACCCTACACGTAATCTCCTTTTATCTATTAGAATAATTGTGATTTTATTTGTTCCGATCCTATCCACCGGACAAAATAAATGTATTTGTGTGGAGGCTTACCACGAAGCAGCTGGCCATGAACTTTAACTGTTATTTGCGAGCCCACCTCAGACCCTGCTGTTCGTCTTGGGACCTCTGCGTTCTGCACTGCAATTACAAGATTATTATTTGTCTGAACTGTGCTCCTTCCTCTGCGAGGGCATCGGACTCACTCCGCCCCTCGCTGGCCGAGGGAACTGGGTTTCTGCCCTCTAATTGCATTCTTGCCCACCTTTTCACCTCCTCTCCGTGACCACCCTCCACGTCCGGGGGCTCTTGTCTGGATGTGGTGATCAGGGATGTTGACACGTGGCCGAGGGTCTGCCTTAGAAGTCAAGAGGCAGGGTTAAACCCTAACCCCTTTTACAAACCTATTATCCAAAGCTATCAGCAACAGATTGAGCCCATAGTGAGTGTAAACGTACTGTTCTATGTAAGAGAGATAGAAATCTACGACAACATCCCTGTCCTCATAAGTGGCCAATGTAGCCAGGACCTAGAAGACAGATTTAAACACAACTAGGAAGGCAGGTGGCAGATAGTAGGAGCTTTGTGGTGGGTGGACTGGCAGCAAATGTTTAAGAGGATACCAAAGGGCCCCGGTTGCTGCAGCTGGGAGTATGCGGAGCAGCACCCACAGATCAACATACACTAGACCTTGAAAAAGAGCTGCATTAGGCATAATCAGGATAAAAGGGAACACCTTCCAAGAGCAGGAAGAACATTTAGGGCAGGAACGTCTGGGGACAATGAGAATTTCCACCGACTAGATTGGAATGTTCACGTTGGGAAACTGGGAGAGAGAAAATCAGAGGTGTCCGGGGGGCCCGGTTGTCCGGGACCGAACTTCTGAGCTGTCTGGGGGACCCAGTTGTCCGGGACCGAACTCCGGGGTGTCCAGGGGACCGGTTGTCTGGGACTATGAACCCAAGGCTGTCTGCTCTGCGTTTCAAGGTTGGGCGGTGGGACCATATTAAAGGTTTGGAGCAGAGGGAATGAGAGACGTTTAGGCGTGGCGTCAAATGCACAAAGGGTTGGAGGTAGTGCGAGTGTAGACGTAGGCGGCCAGTTTCCCTGTGAGCAGAGATGTGTATTTCATCCAGGATTCCAGGGTGGAATACAAGTGCAGGCACCATGAGTAACAAGTCACAGAGGCACGGAGAAGGAAGGGCACCAAGAACAGTGGTAGTGCGGGTCCTGACCCCGCACGAGAGCAGTGCCCGCGTTGCCGGCGGTCAGAACTTGCCCTGCACACGGTCTGCGCCCAGTCTCGCGGAGCCGCTGCCGTCCACAGGTCCAGACGCCACGCCCCATAGGACGGAAGGTGATGAAGTCAGAAATGACATCTGGGGGTGGTTCTGCTGGTGTGTTTTCTGCTCTTTCACTGCATTATTTAAGGAGCTCTCATAGTAGAGGAATTTCTTTTCCTGGATTGACCTGAAGACCCTTCTCAAGCCAGCTGATCTAGTTTGGAAGTAACCTTTCTACCAGCAGATGCAGTGGCCACATTACCCACTCTTCCACACCCGTCACATGTCCACCTCGGAGGGCCGTGAGGGGCCAGTGCAGCCCTGGGTATTTGTGAGGAAAATGGCTCACAGATTGCACCAACACTGAGGTCTTTGGGAAAACACGGACAGTGGGTCTGGGAGCATGAAGAGTGATGCTTGTAGTCTTATTGAGGCCTCTGCGTCTCCACAGGACAGGCACTAAAACCAGAAGTGTGGAAGGGTCTGGAAGGCAGGCTCCTGACCCCAGGCCAGGCTGCCCGCACCCACCGGTGGGACACCTGGCTCGCTGACCCCGTGATGGGGGGGGGTGGGCAAGGAGACAAATCGTGCCATCATCGGTCAGATCTGGGACTGGATTTGTAGAGACATAGGTCTGCGGGCTCTGCTTTTCCTCTGTGTTCTCAGGAGGCGACAGCTCAGGGCACTAGGAGCCCCCGCTGGCTCCCATCTGCTGTTGGGTAGCGGGAATCCAGACTCCCCCTGCTGACCCTACCGCGTCTGGCCCTTGTCTTCAGCAGCGTTATCCCCCTGTGCTTTGTTGCCACATGTAAGGGGGCAATGCAATGAAAGCAAATAGTCCTTGTCCCAGATTGCCTAAAATCGACTGATTATTTTCATAATATCTTTGCATTTTAATTGTCATCTTATGTGGCATTGAGAGTTGAGAGTCACACAGCCCGGCTAATGAACTGTTAGGTTTTCTCTGCGGCTCTGGGGACTCAGCAAGTGATTTGGTCAGCACTTTCCATTTGAGGAGATAGGCTGCACTCGGGCCCCGTAATTGCACAGAAGCAAGCCGCGTGCATCCTGCTCTGCACTGTGGACGAATGCGGTTGGTGCCACTGGGCGTCCCTGATGTGACGTGGTCAAAGTGGACACACGTGTGCATCTGAATGGGGCTTGCATATTCGTTAAATAAGCCCCTTTTTGCACAATAATTTCTCCAAAATGCAGACAGACTGGTCTTGTTGCAAATATGGAAGAGTAAGGCATTTGGGCTTGTCAGAATCTCCTGGTACTATTACTGTTGTCATTCGAAATGATTGGCAGCGGGCTTGCTGGGTACTGAGTGGTCTATTTCAGGGCTTCTTAACAGTGGCTTCACTAACATTTGGACCGGAAAGTTCTGTGTTGGTGAGGGAAGGGCCGTCCTGCCTGGTGTGTTGGCTGTTTGACAGAGGGCCTGGACCCCACCCACTAAATGACAGTCCAGACTGTCTCCAGTACAGCCAGATGTCCCCGGGGGAGCAAGTCATGCCCCCGTAGAATGACTGCTCTTTATTACAATCCAGACAATTCTCCAATTCACCCTTTCTTTCCTGAGCCGATAAAGTTTTCATCCAGGAACCCTTGTGCTCATACAGAATCTGCCTCACCATCCAGCCCAGATGCAGTTTTCCTTAATGCCATTTTCAAAGTCAACTCTCCCTCCTGGTAACCAGGATAGGTTCCTTCCCTCTTAAGAGCTCCTGATGGCTTCCACTTGCCCTTGGGAACATACCCACTATCTCTTTGGCTGATAAGCCTGTCCCACACTCTAGGCTTCTCTCCGGTCTCCAGGACTGTGATCTCCCCATCTGTTCTCCCCCCTATTCTGGCACCGGGTATGATATAATGAGGGCATTGGTGGCTTCTCCTCTAGTCGTGGGGTCCTGGTGACAAGGCTGCTGCTTTCCATTGTGATGTCAGTGTTTTCAGGCAGAGACATGAACACTTTTGACCTCTCAGCATCTTAAAGTCTTAAACCTGTTGCCTAGAAGAGCTGACATTTTTCATTTATGAGTTTGCAAGTGCATCTCAGACATGTGACGACCTTCCATCATTAGGTTGTAAACATCCACATGATTTCACTTTCCAGTGAAATCAAAGCCAGGAAATGCTGGTCAGCCTATCCCGGGAGTGCTAACACAGAGCAGCCATTCATCTGTGCGCTGTGGCCACTTTTGCTGTGTTAACTGGACGGCCAGATTGGCCGTCTTCATGCTAAGATTGTAAAGGCTCTGAGTGCGGTGAGTGGCAGCCATGGGTCCCAGTGCTGACTTCGACGGCCTCCTGGTCTCTCGGGGTCACTGGTGTGCGAAGGTGGACATTTTATTTGTGTCTATTGGCAAAGCATCAGCCAGTTGTCTGAAAACTAAATCCACGTGTGAGAAAGGGGGCCACATGGTCTCATTTCCAGAATTCAGTCCACCCCTGGAATGCTATCCAGCACCTCCCTACCACGGGGAGCATTTTTCCCATCTGAAGAGTCATTATCACGTGCACCTGTTTGTCTGGGATAGCTTGAGATCCAGAATAAAGACCCATTTCAGAAACTCGGCAGCGCTGGCTCCAGAAGGGAGAGGCACAAGTCAGGTGTGCAGGGACCTCTTTCTGTGTGCCTGTCACCCAGCGTGCAGACCGTGGCCAGCTAAGAAATCTGTCTTTTCTGTGAGCCAGATATCGCTCAGTCCGGATGACTCAGACTGCGACACACAGAGGACATGCCGTCCGGTGGAGACCAGGAGCCTCATCCAGTGCCTGTCCTTGGGGGTTTGTCAGAATCTTGCTTGCATCAGGGCAGCACAGAGTCCTTGCCCATGGAGGGAGGTGGCCATGAGGGTACCAATAGGAGGGACACAGAAAACAAACCACGAGAGCGCTGTGTTGTGGTCCAGCCAGCCTCCTGGTGAAAGAGGTCACGGCGAAGCAAATACAGTGTGTTTCAGGGGTTGCTCAACTTTTATCCCTTTACAATATTTATTTAGGTGCATCTTCTTTTTTTTTAATTTTTTAATGTTTTATTATTCTTGAGAGACGGAGGCAGTGTGAGCAGGGGAGGGCAGAGAGAGAGGGAGACACAGAACAGGGGCATCCTCTTTATTTTCTGCCCGCCCCTGCCAACTCTCTGTGGAAATGACTTACTTTAACGTCCTGCAGTTTGTGGGATGGCTGAAGGATGCCTTCCTGGGGGTGTGTCTCCGCAGAATGCCGCATTTCCCCAGCAGGTCGGCTCCGGACGTGCTGTAAGTCAGGTGTTGAGTCAGCTCTCTCGCTGGGATGAATTTCGCCAAGTCGCCTTTGTAAACGCCCTGCATATCTCGTAAACAAGAAGAGGTCACACCCCGCGGTACACATAGCATCAGCATTGACCACCTGCCTGCAGGAACACAGACCAAGAGCTTCTCATTTGCAGCCCACCTGTATTTTATTCAGGGCTTTGCCAAGATGCCCCCACTCCTCCCATGCCTCCGGGCACGCGTTCTCCAGCGGTTTCTTTATTTGTTGTCCTAAGCAGTGTTCTCCTGGAAGGAACAGTCAGTGCTAGCAGAGATGTATAAATAATTATTTTAAGGTGTTTTAATAATTATCTTGTTATAATTCTATGCTATTATGAATTAATCTGGTTCAGCAGCTACACGAAGCTGTTGTTTGCCCTCCTTCAGCATGGCAGACGTGTGCCAAGCGTGACCCGAGCCGTGAGAAACATGTACTGAAGGCTTGCCACCCATTGCCGGTCCATGAGAAGCATCTCGGCTAATTTCCAGCATTTGATTGAAAAATCAGTGCCCATATCATGTGTTTCAACCACGTACAATAACCGTGCACAATAGCCAAAGTATATACTATTATAGCTTTCAGAAAACAGGTATAATCTAAAAATCAGAGCGTTTACATGGTTTCAAAGGCAGTGAATTTTAGTGTTCATGAATACAGGCTTTCTACTTGAAACAACAGAAAAAGAAAACAGTGACCCTTAAGGTGACCGGAGGCCAGGTGACACTGGGCTGACCCCTGGAGCCAGCACTTAATGACTCTGGAAATTTGGCCTAGTTATTTCCCCTCCACCAGCCTTGGAGGGTCACACAAGGTGACCAGTACCAGACCCCAGGGCTGTGGAAGGCTGGCAAGGCCCTCACCTTGGCCGGTGCACCACGCCTCTGACCTCCTTCCTGCTTTGAACCATGCGCTACACCTCCAACGGTGCCCGTAGCACACCTTAGGGGGCTGCACCTGCTTCCGTTTAAGCAGCTTCCAGAATTATTTTCATCAACTTTCTGGAACTTGAATTTCACAGAATGCTACAAGCTAAGCCCTACATGACGGGCTCTGCCCTCCTAACCCGTGAGATGTGTTTGTGTCCTGCCAGACCATATCCTCAGGCACCGAAGTGTGCTGTGTGCGTGGCCACCTCAGTGCTACCTGCTTCTTGTCATGTCCACGCTCTCGCAGGCCACGTGCGGGGGCCGGGCTTGCCTGCGGCACATCCGGGGCCTGTGTCCTGGCAAGACCTTGCCCTCTCTGTGAAGCCACCCCGCACACATCCTCGGGGAGGCCGTGCTCCCTACCCCCGATCTCGCCTGTGTCCTGCCCTGCTTCCCAGGGAGCCGGCCTAGACTCTGCTGTGAACTCCCCGTTAGGCCACGTCCTCCCTGACCCCATCCACCACCGTCTCTTTAACCCTCCCTCCATCGTCAGCTCTTCCTGTCCATCTTCGGTAGACCTGGAGGTTCTGGAGGGTTCTGGGAACCTCGCCTACATCTCAGCTCTCTGTTGTGCTGGTGTGCTGCTCTTGACCTGTCAAGTGAACAAGACATTTCCTCGGTTGGTGTTGCACATCCCGGGCAATCTCTGACCAGCTGTGAGTTTCTGGGTGAAGTCCCCCCACCTCCCTCTCTCTGCCTCAGTGTCCTAATCTGGGAAATGCTGATAAGTGATCCTTCCTCAGGGTTCCTGGTGAAGACCAAATGAGTTCACACAGGCAACTACTGAATCCTTGGTACAATTCTTGGGCACATGAGAGAAAACCCTAAGTTTCAGGCTCTAATACCCCCTTCCCACGTCCCAACACCCCCTATACGACCCATGTGTCTCAAATGCACAGGACTTCATGCTATTTCCATCCTATGAATTCCCTCTCCCCAACTGGGGAAATTCCAACAGCTACCTCAAAGCTGCACTTCCGGGAAAGTCCTTGCCCTTCCTGTGTGGTTGGTTGGTCCTGTGCTTGGCCCCTTGTCGGTCTCCTTGCAAATCTCGATGGAGCGTCTATGCAATTGGGTCCCATTCACCCATCTGTCTTCTTCCCTAGACTGTGGCTTCTTCAAATTAATGGCAAGTCTTCTTTATCTTTGCCGCCCTTTGCTGTGTTCAGTACCTCTGCTGTTGCCTACTTGTGAATAGCATTTTGAAATAAATAAAGCAAATAAGAGAAGAACCATAAAAAGAATGAATAAATGGATGGGTGTAAAGGAGAAAGATGTAGGTAGGAATGCCTTTTCATTGTGATATAAATGAGGTTAACCTATCAGAAGGAGGGAAATAACATGGAAATAAGATTTTTCCAAGATGACTCAGGTAAATTTAAGGGCCAACAAAAATCATTATGCATATTTTATTTAGATTCTCAAAGGAGCTGTTGACTATCTCCCACTAAATCTGTCAAGTACAGTTATAGTGGAAATGAAAAAAAATGTTTATCACACAAAAATATTGTCTTGAAGTCAGGAACTATGAAATGTTTCAAGGCCCTTCTCTGGATGGAGAAATGATAAAACAGGGACTCAAATCCCCAGTAATCAGTGACTGGATTCACTATCTTTTATAAATCATCTTGAATTAGGAAGGCACCACAAAGTCTCCAACGCTGGAATTCTTGTCTGGTGCCATGGAGACAGGACAGGTAGATCACATGAGGCTCTCATGAGGCTGTGTGAGTGCGTCCAGAGGAGTCGGGAAGGCTGGGGCAGGACACGCCTGCAGGTATGTAACAGCAACTGTATAGTTACTGACGACGAGTTTGTGTTTGTCACTTTTTTCCAAAAAGAACCTTAAATCACAATAAGCCATTCCCCGAAGGCACCAACCAATAGGATGCTATGATTTAAAGCAGATAATCAAAAGGCTCCACCAAATATGGGCACCATGAAGAAAACTTGGTGATGTATCTGAAAACATTGTCATATCCTCTGTTGGGAACAGATGTTCTTGCAAGGTTCTGTAAAGCCAGTTAACGCCGGTCAGAGAAAGAAAACCAAAATATTCAGTGTTGGAAGGAGTTGTCTGTTGAGAAGCAGCTAAGAGGAATGGGCTTACATTGGGAAGATGGGCTGAGCAAAAAGGGGAAGTAGTGTGGATGGGGTGCTGTGTGATCTTTCAGCGGGATTGGAATGATGTCCCACAAATGTGGTAAAGGTTCAAAGTAAAAATAACTTCAAAGGAGTTTGAGATGTTTTTTACGTGGTAGATATAGCATGGACATTGCATAATGGAAGCCAGATGGACTATTGGGTCTTTTCAAATTATTTCAAATGCTCCCTTTGAACATCAGCCCTAGTGTACCCAAATGACCCTCCCATGCCCATGCTAGATGCACGATGGTTACCCACTTGGCCAGGCGTGGCATTTCCTAGGTTCTCATCATGACCTCCATGGAAACTGATGAGTTTGTGCTTAATGCCTTCTTCTCTGTGCCCATGTGGTCTCAGGCGTCTTGAGGGCAGCGACACCATACCGGATACCGCGCTTGTGTGGTGTAGTGCACTCTCTCCTACCTGTGATCCTCCCATGAGGTCACAGAGTCGGATTCTGTCACTGGTGTCCTGTGGATGAGGAGACGGAGCTCCAGCAACACCGAATGCTCCTCCCAAGGTCAAGAAGATCGTCTCCATCCCCCCACCCGCCCCGTTCTGTGAAAATGTGGACAGAGAGACAAACAGCACTGCAGTTAAGTCAAGCACCTGTCAGGCAGCTTTTAATAAGTGAAAGAGGAATTAAAAACTTGGCAGCGTCCCGGTCAGACGTGTGCATACAACGAACATTTCTAGTGGCTGGGTTTTGTTCTGCAAACAGGCAGCCCTAGGCTTGCTTTCTGCACGTCCTGTCTCTCTTCAGGTATTTATTCCGAAGTGTGAACATGAATCCATCCCTGCACAAAGCCTGTTAGTGCAAATGCTCGTGGAGTTATAAAGCATGTGCTTTTGTTCCAAGTAATAGGTTTGCTTGGTTAGAGAGCCGCCCGGCTCTGATGCCACAGGACTCCAGGCACTGCCATTGTTGGGGCTGCCATTGGAGAGCTCCATGCAGTTTATGCCACGGAAGATCGCGTCCCCATCCCCCTCTCACGTCCATGATGCTAGCTCAACCAAGGAACCCCGGGGGGAGCAGGGGAGAGACACATGCACTTCATACCTGTCATCTGCTTGGTGCAAATGCTCTGCACACCTTTCCTCCCTTCATTCCTACAAAACCCTGCATCAAGCATTATTATCGCTGCCTTAGTGCTGGTACAGAAATCTGGGGTGCAGGTAGTTGAGCAAAACTTGTCTCTGGCTTCACGTCCTTCTGTCCTTCTGCTGTGAAGGCTTAGAACACGGTCCCTTGGCCAGGGTCAGTGCGGTAGATAAACTACAGTGTAAATGCATGGACATAATCAGAAGGGAGGAGGGAAAGCGGAAAAAGGGAGACAGCAGGAGAAGAGGAAAGAAATGTAGGGTGGATGAAACAGAGCAGAAATGATGTTGGCTTGGCGGCCCACCTCCCCTTGCTCGGTGGGGCAGCCGCCCACCACATGCACTTGGCAAGGGTCTGTGCAGAGGAACCCAAGGAGGCCTTTGAACAGACCCCTGGGCGTCCTGGAACAGTTTCAGAGAAATCGATCAAGGTCCACCCACGTGCAGCTAATGCATTTGAAGGATTCAATTACTGCCTCATCCTTCCTGGCAAGAATTCAGAGGTTCGCAGCCCATAAGTTTGAACACCAGGAGCCTGTGTTCTCACCAAATATTACATTTTCAAGCATAGCTACCACTCACACTCATCTGTCGTGAAGTGAAGAATACAGTGTCTGAGATCATCGTGTGTTCAGGGGGTGGGGAGAATGTGTTCAGTTGAGTCCAGGTGTGGACAGTGCAGCATCAGATGCCCCCAAGAATACTGCGACCTCATTAGCAGGGACAATCCAAAGTCTGCTCCACCGGTAATTGAAGCCTCTCCAGTCATGCAGCCACGTGCACCATATTCTGCCTGAAATCCATCTTCAGAAATTGTGATCTTGGTTGGCCAATTATTGTGTAAGGTCTCCACTGCTGGATATTGAAGAAATGGATATCCAGTAGGTATAGCTAAGTCATTTGTTAGGTTATGTGGTGTAAAAAAGTTCTATAAACTCCCTTTAAATGGTGTGACACCTGAAAACTATTAAGTTCTAGAACATTCTTGGGTCATTGTTAGAAATACAGTGAATGGATTTTATTCTAGGATTTTTTGGAAAAGTAATTATTTTTCCAGTCACGTAGCTTGATGGATGGTCCTGTTGACTTCCCTCTTCCTGTCAAGCTCCAAATCCCGTGAGTTAAGTCTTCTTTCAGTGTTTTAAGTAAATGAACTTGAAAAAAATAAATCTATTTCTGTTAACCTTTTTAAGATCATTCCCCACCCCCCATCATATGTAAGCATCCCAATCCATCTCAACATTTTGAATTTCTTTCCATCCCAGTTCATTCTATGTAAAATATCCTGAACTACAATTTCATGCACATCACTTCCCGATTCAGAACCATGTAAGTTATCAGTAGTATATCCTGAATATATAAAAATTATTAAGTTCTATATTTAGCTAGGTACCTTCGCCTTGAACTCAAAACTTTCTGGGTTCAATCTGTCCTTCCAACTGCATTCCTTTCTACCAAAACACCCTTTATTCTAACCAAATTATACCGCTTGCTGTTTCCCAAATATCACTTGCTTGCTTTGGTTCTTTGTTAATCTGGTTAACAGGGCCCTCCCCGCGTCTACCTTGATTGAAGCCTCCCACACATCTGGGTCTAGAGCTGCCGGTTCTGTTCCCGCAGCTCCATGCTGTGTGCTCTCTTTGTCACCAGCAGAGAACTTTGCCATCTGGGTTTTAGTGAGTTGAGTGGCTGCCTTAAGGCCAGCCTGGATGTCAGCTTCCAAAGGGAAAGATTCTTTTCTTATGGGCGATCACTCCCCTGAGAAGGATGTGTGCTGTCTCATACCCTGTCCAGCTCAGGAGAGTACACGAGAGAAAATGGAAGCCCCTCCAGAAAGTGGCAACACAAAAATGGCAAAATAACAAAGCGTGCATTTCAGACGTCTGAATGCCGTGGCTCACGAATAAGGAACCTGGTTCCTTCTCCCTGGGAGAGAGCTAGTTTGTGCCGTATGATACGGTCTGTGATAATCTGGGGACACGGCCTGCCATTCACTCATCTTGGAGCTTTTATCCAGTGCTTTTTAAACAGAAAAATACGTGTCTATGTCGTGCACGTATTAGCATCTGGCAGCTGTGTTTAGAATATAGTTTTGACTACAGTTCATCAATCAACATCAAATCTTACGACTCCCAGAATAAGAACACCTGAGCAGTCTACACAGCATTAATACAGAGGCCAACAAGGCTTGAAAGAGAGGATCAGTTTCATGCTATACTCTCAGTCTTACTATGATGTCACAGTACTCCATTGAAGGTGGGTAAAACTTCACCTGTTAGAGCGGCGAATATTATGAAAATTGTATTTCCGTAGACTGAGTTCACTAAAAAGGCAGAATAGAGATTAATGGTGACCAAGAGGCAAGCATATAGATTTAGTACATACAATAAATGTGGCATATAAAAATATTAGCAGTTATGATGGCTGACATTTACCGAACCCCTAATATGCACCAGGAGCTGACGGTAAGGTTGCGTTCATTATTCCATGTAATTCTCAGAACACCCCAATAGGGTAAGTAGGAACCCCCCTGCCCCCCGCGGTTTTCAGGTGGCAGAGCTGAGGTTTGATGGAGTTTCCGGAGGTTGCAAGGCCACTTGGAAGGAGAGACTTCCCATCTATAGGAAGCGGGCTTCCTGTGGCTCCAACAACAAACGACAGGGTTCTCCAAAGCCACCAGCACAGCGTCTGCTGAGGCTGTGGTGGGGGCTGCTCCCCTACCCTCAGGGGGGCCCAGTGGAGGCCCCGTGCACTGAGCCACGTGGTGCTTTCCTGGCATGTCCCAGTACCTTTCCCCACCAAGTGTTGGAATGTGGCTCTTTTTGCTTTTCCTGCCCAGGATTCAAGGGCAGAATTGTGGGTGGCTATAGCTGAGGGGTGGTTTCACTGATACCCACAGTCCTGCGGCCACAGTCTCCTTCAGTCCACTGCCCACCCCACACACAGGCTCCATCAGAGACCGCCTGCTCAGTGCTCGACATCAGCACCGTGACAGCAGCTGGAACTTTCCTGGAGATGAACTTTGGGCAGACCCACCCGCACACCTGACATTGAGACCAGAGAGGCTGGAATCAGAGCGGTGCACAAAGATGAGGCTTTGTGTCCCTCTGCTGACTTCTGGAAATCTGACACAAGGGGACAGAGACGTTTGGGTCTGCTGCTCTTGCTGAGGCATGGCAAAGAGAAAGCACATCTATTCAAATCTATTTAAATCCATTTTCTCTGTCAAGAAGAGTGATCTTCTGACAAAAAGGGTAGCACGCATATTTGAGGAGAGAAATGAAGTCTGAGATGGGTGAGAACATAATTGCACTAAATTAGTTTAAATTTGCAGTCCCAGATGAACTCCGTCTCAGGGAAGCGAAGGCACTTGCATATATGATCGCTAACACGCTGGCAGTAATTCTTGAGAAGTTTTGGAAAATAGAAAAGATGCCAGAAGACCTAGGGTAGGAAATACCATTCTGGTTTTCAACATAGGAAAGAAATGGATTCCAACAATCCATTATGTTCTGGTGCAATCCTTGTTTATTGCAGGCAGAATTCTACAACCAGACTTTCAAGGACACAGGTGATGAGTGTTTAGAAAGAAAAACAGTGACGTCTGTGATTGAGTATGGATCAAATAATTTCAGAGAAACTCCAATTCTGTCTTTATAGACATAACACAAATCTGTGTCTTGATTCCACGAAGACAGAGAAGTGTTTGAAAAAGACTTTCTCTGGGAGGAGAAGGGCGGGTGGTGGAAGGGTCCCCAGGTATTAGGGGGGCTTTGAGGGCCTGAATCACCTGTGGCTGGAAGGGTGTGGGCTGGTGTGTGCTCACTGCCCCACGTTGTGGAGTATACAGTAAGTGCTCGTTAAGTTTCCAGGGAACCCAGGAAATGTGCAAATGGCCAGAACTGTGGGGGCACGTGTTCCATCATCAGTTGGGGGAAAGCTGAAGAAACAGTTCAGCCCAGAAATGTGCTCAAACATGAGAAATGCCAAGGGATTACACGCACACTCCACTGTCTGGGAGTCAGGTGAGTGACAGTGTCGAGTCAGCAGACATGTGATGCAATGAGCAGCTGGAAGGCGGAGTGAGCCCAACTAGGTTTGTGAAATGCTGCGCTGGGGCTGTTCCATCCATGACACCACACCCTTCCAGGAACTGGAATGACGTTGCAGGAGGTGAGGCAGCTGGCTCCCCTTGCTTCTGAACACATGGACCGATGACCCTCCAGGTGCCAGGCAGGGACTCCACTGTGCCCCGAAGGGAACCAGCCCTGGCCCTGGACGTACACAGAGCTCAGGACCATGGACAGGGCCGGGCCCCCAGATCTTGTGAAGCTGGTGCCTCCTGGAGGAGGTAACTTGTAAGTTTGTGGGGCAAGGTCACCTGCAGAGGATCGGGGCACGGCCCACCACTGAGGAGCATGATGGAGGTTAGTGGTGACTGCCATGGGGACAGAGACATGGGGCTGCTAGGGAGCCGGAGAGGTCCTGGAGCAGAGTGTAGACCTGCAGGGCCACCAGGGCCACATGGAGGCTGGGGAGGACTGGGTGAGGCCACAGCGTCTGAGGGATCTGCATCGAAACCGCTATCACCCTTGGACGGGAAGGCCGATGGGAAGGAAAAGGAACGAGAGAGGCCCACAAATGGAGAGAGTATGTCTGGGGTAGGTTCACGTTAGGCCACTTGGCAAGAAGTCTTCTTTGGGGGACAGAGCGTCCCTCACATCACATCCCATTTCGAGGCACATGTGGCACATGGTTTCACTACAGGTGATGATAAACTTTCTCATCAGAGTGTGAGTGACTGATCTCTCCATCGCAAAGGGGTGTCTCCCCATCTTCAGTCAGTAAATAACGCATGGGGTGATGGTTTACCTCCATGTGCATTTCCATGCAGGTCCTTGCCTGATTCGGTTATTACACTTGTTTTGGAAAACGGTGATTGTTCTACTTGGGCCATTTCCTCTAGATTATTAGCTAGCTTCTGACTGTTAAGAAGAACCTTTCCTTTTTTTGTAGATACAAAGATTTTGAATTCTGAATTTTTGATTCCTTGATTTATAGTATTTGCTTTATTCATGTGGTAAGGTCCCTTTTGAGGAAGATCTCATTTCCAGATAATGCCAGCTGAAAGTACTATTATATATTTTATAAGACAAGAAATTGAGAGAGCTTGTTGTAATATGAGTGGTACAGTTACAGAGAAGCCCAGAGGGCACGCGGTCCTTGAACAGATGTCAGTGAAAGCTTGTACATGTGTATGTGTTAAAGAATGTGGATGGCTACGCCGTGCCCCCTGTGGGTGAAGGATGAGCAGATGGCCATCTCTAGGGAGAGCTGGAAATTGCCTAAGCGTGTGGATAACTACAGCAACATCATAGCACACCGAAACCAGTGACCCTCCTGGCAAGAGTTTGAGACACAAAAAAAGATGAAATGTTTGGGACGGACGACCCTAACAACATAGATTCATTGTATCTTTTGGGGGAGAGGGAGATCTGTTTTTGGGACAGTGAACGAATCCATAAATGTCAACAGCTAATGCCAAGGTGGCAAGTTGGTGGTTTAACATGTATTTTTGAGTTTGATCGACAGAGATTTAATGTTTTCATGTAAACAGGTGCATTCTGTCACTTCCTTTCCCCAGGGTGTCTGTACATGAGATGGAGCTCCTGGGGGTGCCCATCCCTGGGGACCCCCACCTTGGGGTGGGTGAGGGATGGGACCTGCTTTTTTGGCCACCCCTGTGCCCATACACGACTGATAACCATGGTACTGACGGCTGACCGCTCCTTCCTTCCTTTATCGGCTTCCCTGCCCTGGGACATGTCAGCGTCCATGTCTCGGCTCCGAAACAGTCTCAGAGTGCTAATCCCGAGCCAACTGACCATGAATTCACGTAGTGGAGGTGGGTGGCACCTGCTTCTCCCCGTTGGTCTCTTGTAGACAGCATTCACAGGCGCTGAGTGTGCGAGATGCTCTGGAGGACGGAGTGGGGGCAGGGAGGATGGGCAGAGCTGGCGGCAGGAGCAAGGAGCCACGCCGTTTGAGCTATTTCTGGTTGTTGAGCGATTATCGTTGATCCTAAATTAATCTCTGCAAAAGTTAGACCTGCAGGTATGTGATGCTCCCCAGAGTGAGGGTTCGGAAGACAAGAATCTAACGCATCCAAACTCACCTGAGATGACCAAGAAGTATTGGAAAATAGACATGCTCTTACTGTAAACACCGTGATTTCAATGAGTTCAACAAAAATAATAGCCAGACAATTAAAAAACACATTAAGTAGCCAACTGGACGGAGCTTTTCCTGTTTAACGATCTAAATTTATGGTGGCAACCACCCCATGTGCATGTCCAGGAGGGTGACAGGCGCCCAGAAGCCCCTGGAGAGGAAATGTAGTGTAGCTTTTAAGTATTTCTCTCTTTGACCAAATGTAGAGAATTGGGGGCATTTAGCTATTCTTAGGCTGATTGTCTGACACAGGTAAGAAGTATGTTAAAGCCTAGGGAGGCCTTTTCTTTTCTCTGTGTTCTAATTCCTAATTTAAAGGAGACCATAATTTTTACTAACACGTATGTACTGAGTACCTTTTAGTGCTTGGGGCCGTATTAGACCCCTACATTGTTTTCCTTCAGCCAGAACATACGGACACTGTGAGATAGAGGGTGCTTGTGATTCCCAAGGGAAATAATGAAAATTAAAATGGTCAGCTCTTTATATCCATACGGGAGAATATTAGCCAGCCTCAAAAAGGAAGGAAATTCTAACACCTACTCCAGCAGGGATGGACCTGACAACTCAATGCTGAGGAAAAGAATCCAGACACACAGAGACAAGCACCGTGTATTTCTACTTACGGGTGGTCCCTGGAGCAGCCACATCCACGGAGACAGGATGGGGACAGTGGGCACTGGGCTAGGCGTAGGGGTGGGGGAGTGTCCAGTGGGGACTGCGCTTCAGTTTGGGAAGATGGGAAGGTCCCAGAGGCAGACGGTGGTCATGGTCTCACAGCATGACTCTGACTTAATGCCGCTGAACTGGACGCTTAAAAATGGGCGAGATGGTAACTGGAATGTGAAGTGTAGTTTACTTACCACATTTAAAGGCTCAGTCGGCTAAGCGTCCGACTTCGGCTCAGGTCATGATCTCGGCGTTTGTGAGTTTGAGCCCATCAGGCTCTGCCGACAGCTCGGAGCCTGGGGCCTGCTTCAGATTCTGTGTCTCCCTCCCTCTGGCCCTCCTCTGCTCACGCCGTCTCTCTCTGTGTCTCAAAAATAAGTAAACTTTAAAATAATATTTAAATGTTCAGTTCTTAGTAAACTTGTGTAGCACTTTGCAAACTAAAGCATTTATTTGTTTATTTTTAATGAGATGCATTGACATATAACATTATGTCAGTTTAAGGTGTTCAGAGTGCTGATTTGGCAGGTTTATATGTTACCGTATGATCACCACCACGGAGTTAGCTAACACCTCCATCACATCCTATAATTATCAGTTCTCACTTGTGCTGGGAACAATGGAGACCCAGTCCCTTGGCAACGATGGTGTTCATCAGACAGTGTTGTTGACCGTAATCATGCTGTGCGCTCATTCTCAGGACTCACTTATCTCCAGCTGTGAGCTCGTAGCAACACCTGCCCAGTCCCCTTCCCCAGCCCCTGGCAACCACGTTACTCCCTGTTTGTATCAGGCTGACCTTCGTAGATTCCCCATATAAGTGAGGCTGTGCAGTCTTTGTCTGTCTGTCTTCCTTCACTCAGCATAAGGCCATCAAGGTCCATCCATGTTGTCACAGATAGAGTCCTTCCTTATACCTGCGTAATAGCCCACGTGTAAGTGTCCTCTTATCTGTGCACGCATCCATTGGCAGACACTGAGGCCGTGTCCCCATACCAACTGCTGTGAATACACTGCTGTCAGCACAGGGGTTCGTGTTTCCATCTCCTTCGAACGTATGCCCAGAAGTGGGATTGCTGGATCCCATGGCGGTTCTGTTTAATAATTTGAGGAATGTCCCTACTGTTTTCCACAGCCTTGTACAGCACTTTGAAAAATAAGGTACTTAATTTTTTAATTGTATTTTGGCACTGAACAAGGTAATATAAATTATACATAACCGCGTAGCTTCGGATGCGACGACGTTGTGAATTCGGCCTTTGAACCGATGTCAGTGAAAGCTTGTACATGTGTGTGTATTAAAGAATGTGATGGCTCAGCCGTGCCCCCTGTCCATAGAGGACAAGCAAATCCCTGTTCCCTGGTAGGTGGAAATGTGGCCTTGCATTAACTGTCTGGCTGTCATCCCCTGGAAACTTCATAAGGGTCAGAACGTTACCTGGGTTTTCAGGCAGTATCGGAACCAGTGAGCCTGGCTGGCAAATTGAGGGAGGGAGACACATCTGCTGGGGACAGCACGTGTGGCTCTTTCCTGAGTGTGGTGACACTGGTCAGTGGGCACGCCCCTGCCAGGACCCAGGAAGCTGTAGACGTGCAGTGTTACCATGAGATGTTGTCAGACCCTGGGGGCACCCGAGGGGGATGTCTCTACACCTGAAGCATCACCTGAACACAAGGGGCTGTGTAGACAGCAAGCTGGGGTTCCTGCCCCGTGTTGGAAAGTGGCCTTTGTGGACTATTGAATGGGGATAAAAGTCTCCATGAACACATGGAAGATCACCCCCTAGTGCGCTAACTGCGGGGGACAAGGCCAGGGGACTCCTGCAGTGCAGACCCAAGGCATGGGAACTCAGCCAGAAGTTCAGGGCGTGGGAAGGAACACGGATGCGAGCCAAGGCGCCAACCTAGACCCGTGTCCAGAACCTGGAGAGAACACAGCCCTAGAAACGGAACACAGCAGACACAGCTGAGGCAGGTTCCTCCAGACAGGATCAGCAAATGCCTGGCCTCCGAGCTGAACGCCAGGCGTCGATGGCCTCATTCCAACAGCTCGAGGCCACCTTGGCGAGGGGCAGCCTGTCAGATGAAGGTCCCAGGAGGAAGCACCATGGGGCCATAGGACAGGGAGGTGGGGGGGGGGCGGTGAGCGGGCAGACTCACCAACGGAAGAGAAATGCCCTGCAGGTGCCCTCAAGTCACAGGACAATCACAGGATGGTTTTAGAATACATCCGGCTAAAAGCCACATGGAAGTAAAACAAAGAAAAGAAAAGAAAAAGAAAAGAAAAGAAAGACACCTATCCATCCAAATGACAAGGGAAAAGATAGGAATCGAGAGCAGATGCTCATGAAAAATGAGGAAGCAAATACTTTTAAAATATAGTCACTGAAACTTAAAAATAATGCACTAGGCAGGGTAAACTCTGGACCCTCGATCTGTGTGGGGAGGAAATTCTGAGTTGTTGACCAGAATATAGTGGAAAGCACGGACAGAGACCAAGAAATAAGGAGGAGACATTTAGAGACTCATCCGTATGTAGAGCAGGAATCCCAGAAGAAAATATTCCTGGAAATGACAAGGAAGCAGTGGCCAGAGAGTTGTGGCCGGGAACTAACCAGGAGACATCCTCTGTCACTAGACGGAACCTGCAGCTACGACCAACAAGGACCAGAATGCCAACCTGAACAGCCTGTAGTTAAGCTCAAGGCTGTCCAACACCAAGAACAACTCTTACCGTTGGCTGGAAATTCAGGCTCCCCGGGCACAAGGCTCAGACCCACGATGGAGTCCTGCAAGAATGGTTGAGGTCAGAGCTCCCAGTATTGAAGAGAAATTACTTCCCATCGAAACTTCCCTTTTTTTAAAGTTTATTTGTTTTGGGGGGGGCGGGGCAGAGAGAGATTGAGAATCCCAAGTAGGCTCCCATGCTGTCAGCACAGAGCCCGATGTGGGGCTCAAACTCACAAACTGTAAGATTGTGACCTGAGCCAAAACCAAGAGTCGGACGCTCATCTGACTGAGCCAGCCAGGCGCCCCCCCATCTAAACTTTCATGTCTACGTAGAAAATCACTTATTGTGAAATAATAATAGTGTCAGCTATACAAAAACTCAACCTTTCATTATACTTGAAATATCACAAAAAATCAAGAAAAAAAGCAAGAAAAAAGAAATTGACAGGTCTACATTCATAGATTTTAATGTAGTTTCTAGAAACAAGTAGCTCCAGCTGACCAAAATAAAAGTAATGAGGATATAAATTATCTGAAGAACGCAGTGACAGAGGTAATGTAACTGTGTCTCAACAGATAGAGAATAAACATTTTCAAGCACACGTGCAGCATTTACAGAAGTCAACCACAAACATTTTAAAGAATGAATATGATGAAGCTACTTGCTTTAAATATAATGAGATTAAATTAGAAACCATAACACGAACAAACATCTGTACATTTAGGAACAATCAGATGCCAGAAGGAAATATCTCTGTAATTCATGACTTGATGACACCACAATGAATATTATGAAATACTTGGAGTAAATAACATCACACACACTAATATTAGCATTTGTGGGGACAGAACTAAAAATGGTACTTAGATTGTAATTTTAAAACTCCATAGATGCATTTATTGAAAAATGACAAGGATAATGAAAAGTAAATGAGTTATATAAAGAGGGAAATGAGCTAGGAAAAGGGTCACAGTGCTGCACTAAATAGAAAATGATCAAGATCAAAGAAAAACGAAATCAAAATGGAAAGCAGAAATGGCTGGTTGCTTGAAAATAGAAAAATCTCTATCAGAATTGATCAAGATAAATCAGGAAAATTTAAAAATCCAGTTTTTTTAAAAATCCTAATATAACACGAGTAATTTCATGATAATAAATTTTAAAATCTAGATAAAAAGGACAATTAAAAAAATAAAACTGGCTCAAGAATAAATTGAGAAACCAAATAAACTAGTTATCTGTAAGTGGATCCATCATTTAAAAATTGCATCTCCCACTTCTTTTTTTTTAATGTTTATTTATTTTTGAGAGAGAGACAGACAGACAGAGTGCGAGCAGGAGAGGGGCAGAGAGAGAGGGAGACACAGAATCCAAAGCAGGCTCCAGGCTCCGAGCTGTCGGCACAGAGCCTGAAGCGGGACTCGAACCCATGAACCGTGAGATCATGGCCTGAGCCGAAGTTGGACGCACAACTGACTGAGCCTCCCAGGCACCCCAACTCCCATCTTCTTAGAGAAACTAACAGGGGCAGAGAAAGGTGTGGAGGGAGGCGAAAAATATAAATAGATAAGGAAGGAAAGCTGAAGGCAAATATTTTAGAAAATACAAAAAAAGGGAAAACCTAGCCAATGTTATGAGTAGTATTTTCTTGGCACCAAAACAAGCCAAGGACAATACAAGGGAAGAAGATTACCAATTCATTTTATCTGTGATCACAGATGGGAAATAGCCAGATGTTAGAAAACTATGGTATAGGATAAAATAAGGGTGTCTATGCAATACATAGGAGTGGTCTTAGTTTTCTCATGGTGATTACTCTTGACCGCGGAAGGGTTATCTCAGGAAGGGAAAGATAGCTGGGCACAGAAAATGCATCAGAGCAAAGGTTTATAAACAGGAGACGAGTGGGTGCCTGTGCTACAGGTGTATTACCTGCCCCAACGCCAGGCGCTGAGGGCTGCCGTCCAGGAGCTCCCTGGGAGCTGTCACTCCCTCCCCAGGGGCAGCACCTGCCCAGACTGACCCTCCTCTTGTTTAACTGAGACCCAGGCACGCCCCTGATGGTCTCCACTGTGCACTCACGGGGTCCTGGACGGAGTCTTATTCGTTTCTGTGATTTCAGGACTTGGCAAGATACTGGGGAAGTGAGGTACTGAGTGTATGGGGAGTGTGGATAGAATGAAGGGCTGCATTGATTTATTGATAATGTGCAAGCAGATGAGTCCGTGATGCTGAACACTGCCCTTTTGTGAAATGCTCCTACAATAACAGCTTACTAGAAAATAATTCCTGAAGGCAATCATCTGCAGCCACAGAGATGACTAGAGAAAAATGCCCCAGTGTGTGGTAGATGGATGTGGTTAAAACCAGGCTGTTGGCACGGCTCACACGGGTGTGCAGCCGCACACAGCAGGTGTCAACGCAGAGCGGAGTCCTCCTCCTGACTTTTCTCCCAACCGGTTCAGTCTGTCATGTGTTCCCTCCATAAAGGGAAAGTAGGCAATGCCTCCTCCCCGGGACACTCCCTCTAAGGCAGAACAGCAGCGTTTTCATGTTCACTAAAAAAAAAAAAAAAAAAAAAAGAAGAAGATTCAAGCAATACTCCCATAACTCAGCCTCAGTGACCCTCCCCCGTTACTTATGGAGTCAAAAGTATATGCTCAGAGTCCATTTTATCTGTTTATTTCTTTTTACTGAGATACGTTTGACATGGAACATTGTGCACATTTGCAGTATCAGACATGTTAATTTGGTGCCCTTGTTAATCGTGGTGATGGACATTGTGGCGTAATTAGCACCTCTATCGCATTACGTGATTATCCTCTTTTCAGTGGCTAGAATCACTAAGCTCTGGTGTGTCGGCAAGCATGACTGTGATGACGGAGTGCTGTCTACGTCTCCGTACTGTGCACCGCTTCCTGCTCACTGCGTCAGAACACATTTCAGATGTATTCTTTACGCCCTTCTAGATGATTCTCAGCTGTGCGGCACACTGCACTGTGGAATGAGAACAAATGGGTGGACGGACAATGTACGTGGGAAGATACAACCCGTACTTAGCGAGCACGATCACGTTACAGTAAGGCAGACTGAGCGACGGCGGTAGGACCTGCCTGGTGGGATCATCTCATGTCTCCTTAACAGGTTCCAATGCACACTTTCAAGAGGACGTTCTCTGCAAAGAGATTTTAATCCCTCTGTGTCATCAGTGGCCTGAGATTCCTTTGCTTAGATTTTAATTGCATTGGAAATAAGCATTAGAAATCATTCTTGCTACAACTAATAAAATCACAATACATTTTAAATATTAAGAGCCTTCATTACTTTTACTGGAGGAATATAGCATGTTTATGCCATGTATGTGAACATACATACGTGTGCTTTCTCGAACACAAGGAGCCCAGGCAGACATTTCTTGTGTGGCTAGTTTGGGTGGAACCGTAAGAGGCAGAGGACTCTGAACTTGTTTTTTGTTTTGTTTTGTTTTGTTTTGTTTTTGATTTCTGGGAGAGAGAGAGAGACAGAGCATGAGCGGGGGTGGGGCAGAGAGAGAGGAAGACACAGAATCCGAAGCAGGCTCCAGGCTCTGAGCTGTCAGCACAGAGCCCGACACGGGGCTCGAAGTCACAGACCGTGAGGTCATGACCTGAGCCGAAGTCTGACACTTAACCCACTGAGCCACCCAGGCTCCCCTTTGTGGGAAGTGGGAAGTCTCCTGGTAGAAGGAGCCTGGGGCTGCTGGTGTCCCATGTGTTTCGTGGCTGGTGCCTCCCACCAGCCCAGAGCACCTCCCGGCCTCAGAACGTCAGTGCTTAATGCGAGCATTGGACTGTGGCTCTCAGTACATGATCATCTATAAGATCAAGAAAAGAGGGCAGCCTGCCTCCCATAATGTGCTGAAGAAAAACTAAAGTTAATCATTTGATGTATTTTTCTTATCATGATTTGTTTCTACTCAGAAACAAATTTAAACTGTCGTATCAAAAAAAAAAAACTTAACGGTTATTAAAAAGCTGTTTAGGGGCACCTGGGTGGCTCAGTTGGTTAAGCGTCCAACTTCAGCTCAGGTCATGATCTCAGGGTTCGTGAGTTTGAGCCCCGTGTCGTGCTCTGTGCTGACAGCTCAGAGCCTGAAGCCTGCTTCAGAATGTGTGTCTCCCTCTCTCTCTGCCCCTCCTCTGCTTGTTCTCGTTCTCTCTCTCTCTCTCTCTCTCTCTCTCCCCCCCCCGAAATAAAAACAAAGAATTACAAAAAATAACATTAAAAAAAAGTTATTAGTTTTTAAAATAAAAGACAACAGTCAGCCAAGAAAGGAACAGCAACTTCTTACATATTCGGGCTGAGGATTAATGGATGATTCTGACAAGTGCCAGCTTCCCATCCTGCCTCTGCGGATTGCCACCCTTGGGGCTTGCAAGCCTGTGTTGGCCGCTCACCCCAGCTGTTGCCTCTGTAGCCTGAAGCCAGTGTGGCCGCCCCGCTCACCACGAGGGGCAAAGGAGATATTCTAGACAAATCTAGAGGTGAACCTGTAAACCACAGAATGCCACGCAAAGGTCTCTGTTCCCAAAGGTCCAGGAAATGCTTGCTCTCAGTGTGTAGATCACTGAAGGGAGCTGCCCTGGAGGTGTTACAGGCCGGGAATAAAAATACGTCTCGTGTCAGTCTCACACAGGATTAGAATCATGGTGTTTAAGCTCTAAAAAATTTTTAAAATTTTTTTTAAAGGCTGAAAAATCACTAAATTTAACTTTTTAGTAATGAGTAGAGTAAGAGTTTGATTTCGTTATTCCTTGACTGCATGCCTCATAGGTGGGACCCCCCCCTGCTGGGTGTGAGCCCCATCTGCCAGGCAAGCGGCTCCGCCCGTGAGCCCATGGTAACATTAGTACGAAGAGGGGTGGAAACAGAGGCAGAAGAAAAGTGTTTCCAGCCCATCACATACAGGCTGTCCCTCTGAAGGCAGAGCTGGTCAGGCTCCCCTCCTGGAAGGTACCTCTGGGCCACCACGCCGCTCACGGGAGGGGGCTGGCAGCTGGGTCTGACTCCTGCCTGGCGCACGGTGGGTTTCTGGTCCCTGTCCACATTCTTGGGGACATCAGGCGCTCGCCTAATCTGCCTTCCTTGGAGCTGGTGCGAATGGAGATAACGTCTTCCGAAGGCTGCGTTGAGGCAGCATCCAGCCCCGAGTCGGCGGCCAGTGGTAGCGGCCTCGTGCTGGCTAGTCACCAGCACAGTCATCATGGGGGCTGGGACACGACGTTTGGACCATCTGGTGCTGTTTCACCACATACTCATTATGGGAACAGGTGTTTCTGCTTTTTTTCCCCCTCCATATTCCACTGGAGTCGACAATTTGCGAAGGCCAGTTGCCAAGATCAAGATCATAGCATTTAAAATTCTGCATTGATTCGCTTCCCTTTCTCTGCAAAAGCAGCTGCCAAATTTAATCTGAGAGACTGTGTTTGCGTTCCAGAAATGCTGCGTGCCTTAACAAAGAGGTAGAGACGAGGAGACACCAACTTAAGTCAGAGGGGTGAAGAGTCAGGACATTGGTCCAGCCAAGGAAAGTGCAGTTTTGTCTAAATGTTTATTTATAATTGTCCCGTAAAGATTCGTGGGGCATATTCTCATCCAACGGCCACCAAAATTGTTGCCAGGGGTAGGGGGTAGGGGGACAAGATGGGGTATGGTCTAAAGTGTGTTGGGTATTGAATTTAGGAAACTATCTCTTTATTTTTGTTTCTAGGAAGTTAGGATTTTTTTTTTATTAATAGTAAAAATGCATTTGAAAAGTTTACATTGGAAGCACTTATACAAAGCTGTTCATTTCTACGTCTGTTGTACTTGCATATGCTATGAACTTTTGGAAATAAACACCTGGACTGTCAGCCCAGGGAGCACACGTAATTCCCCTCCAAGTGTGTTTTGGTTAAGCTGGGTTCAGAGGGAGCTGACTGGTCCCGTTCCGTGTTGGGACCCTGAGCCATCAGGTCCCGAAGCTTAGACCCCCTGCTCAGGCTGAGGGCGGGAGTGTAGGGAAGACAGGTGAAGGCAGACGTGTGTTTGTGGGAATGGTGAGTGCAGGTGCAGAACCTCGTGGAAGATCCGGAGGGCCGCGGCCTCAGTCCCAGCGTTTCCACCTAGAGGGATCGTGGCCCCATAGGAGGCGGCACCAAGCCAGACCTCTGGACTCCCACATCTGGGACCCCGACGGCCCTTTCTCTGTTCTGCGTTCAGTCAAGGGGTAGTGGGAAGATGACTGACAGCACGCCTTGGGACTACCTTGACTGACCACGTGTTCCACTTGTGATGTGTCGGAACCCAGCAGATAAAGGAGGGCTGTAATAGCAAGCTCACATTTCCTCTGGAAAATCTGCTGGGCTTGCTGCATTCCATGAGCTCTCCAGGGAGTTTGCCTTGAAAATAAATCACTGAAGACACCTCCTGTGATTTTAGTGACAGAGCCCATCTGGGAGTCCTCTCCAAATGATCTGCTCCCATACTAGCCCAGCCACCACTTGGGGTGAAACACGGTGGATCGCAGAATGCACGTGATCCGTGGCAGGGCACGAACAATTGGTGACCTCCTTACGCACAGACGGCTGAGTGCTTGAATAACAACATGTTTTGGAAATAAACCTTTGCAAAGGGACTTGTCGCTGAGCTTGTAGGGTTGCTTTGGCTCTTGCTGGCTTGTTGGTTGAAGTGGACGAATTGCACCGTTTGGTGAGCCAGCCCAGGAGTATCCGTTAGATGGCATGTTTGAAACTCAGTCATAATCAATATGGCAAAATTACTGAACGCTGGGTAGCGAGACCAGCAGACCATCTGATCTGGCAATTTTCCTGTGTCCACAAACATGCTTTCGGCAACCCACTGATCCCCGTCAGGTCCTAGACGCTACAGTAAAGAGATAGATGCATGAAGCCCGGCTTCTTAGATCCAGGAACACAGGCACCGGAATGCTGGGGTCCTGCATGGTAGAAGGTCAGATTTGTAGGAATCCGGGTTTTATTAAACTACATAAATGTCTGTTTATTTGTTGTAACTTCTCCACGCATATGGAATCTGGTTTAACAAATGTTCCTTCCATCCCCAGGGGACTTAAAGTACTCAAAAACAGAGAGAATAATACCTCTCTGAAAACCACAAACCAAGATCCTTTATGTAAATATTATCTGAGAGAAGAAAAGGAAATGGGGCCCATCCATTCCCCCCTAATAAACATTTTTTGCAGACAGTTGGAGAGCCAGCACCTGTGGGGAGTCTGCTCTGGGGGAGGGGCCACCCCGTGGGGAGCGTGGGATGTGCCCATCTCTGCTGGCTCTGGGGGATTAGTCAGACCTCAGCAGCTCACTGGTACTGCTCTTTGGGCATGTTTTCTCTTGGTGAACATGGAACATTCTAGGGTGTCTCTGAGCACAGTGCATTTAGCTTCCCTAGAAAATTATCAGTCTCCAGAGAGTTGCCAGGATGGGTGGTCAGAGAAACTAGACTAGATGTGGGGAGGGCTCCACGTCAGGCGGGAGCTCGGAACCTACCCCAGCATCCATCTCCGTGCGTGGCAGAGGGCTCAGGGCTCTGGCCCACATCCGTCCCGGGGCCGCAGAAGACACTGCTCGGTAAATTCAAGGGAAGGCATATGACAAATAGAAAATGTTCTATAAACGTGAGTTGTGTGGATCATGGATCGTCCCACGGGCATCCCCATCACCAAGAGGCTCCAGCGGCGGGGAGAGGCGCCCGCCCATGCCCACTTCAGCCGCCACCAGGGGCGTCCTGATGTGCTGTGTCCAGACACACAGGCGGGAAGTAGCCTTTCCTCTTCCTCTAAGACATCAGCGCTGCCAACATGGAAGGACCACGTCCGCCCCCGTCTTCCTGCCTGTTACGAGGCGTTCAGGCCGTTTCTGACTTAGCGACCCACTGCCCTTCAAGTCTCTTATCTAGAAACAGGTGTGACGCAGGGTCAGGACATTTGAGTCCAGGCCCCAGGTTCTGCCCATTCGCTGTGTGAGCTCATCGAGTTCCTGAGAAGTGGGGCTCGAGCCCATAGTGGGTGGGGGCTGCCCGCTTGCCAGGAATAGATGCGGGGGGGGGGGGGGCCGGGCCGGGGGGGGGGGGGGGCCCCCGGTGGGGGGGGGGGGGGGGGGGGGGGGGGGGTACGCAGCGCCGGGTACGTGTCAGCTCCTCTGGTGCGTGTGCACCCCACTCGTACATGGAAAAGGGGCATTTTTGCTGGATGTGGGGAAAGAAGCTTGGGTTAAAATACCTATTTTGTGCAGAGTATCTGCCAGACTATGAGCTAAGTGTCTCCCCTCTGAAAATACTTGTTTTGTCCTTGGACACCACTATGCCCCTCCCACCAGGCCCGGGGAGGAAGGGGCCCATCTGAGCCCCGCGTGCAGGGGTTGATACGTATTTTCATGCATGTTTCTCTCTGTCCCCCCCCCCCCCACAGCTTGGGCTCTGCAGCCCAGCCCTTTCATTAGCGCAAGGAAGAATGTTAGTCTTTCTGTCTCTGAGAATTGAAACCATAAGACCAGTTACAGCTGGCATTTTTGTGTCACCCTCCTGGATCCCCTGCTGTAGTCGGGAGGCCATTTTCATAGACCACCGAGAGAGCTCTCCTAAAAACATAACACCATCATCCTACCCTAACCGTCGGTTTCAAGGCCCATCGAGCGGTGGTTTGTGAAGCAAACTCACTATGCATACATGTAAGTGGTGACTCACCACTCACTTTCAGCCAAATAATTTGTCCTTTTAAAAAGAACTAATTATGCAGAAAATATTTTAGTGAAACTAGCAACGAAGGAGGAAATGAGAAGTGTTCTGTGTGGATGAGCGTTAACGGGGCAGCCCTGTCCGGAGATTCTTTCAGAGAATGGGAAGGAACCACTTTCGCTAAAAATATGTTGCTTGTTGCCATGGGAACCATGGCTCACGAATGTTTCATGAGCCCAGTCTAGCCAGGATTTGAGCGGGGTCTGATACTGATACCCTAATATTAATTTTCCTTTTCAGAACAGCATCATTTTCACAATTGTTAAATACAAACATGAAAATAGGGACGCTTTGTTCCAGCACAGTCAGCCACTTAAAAGCCATCACTGGTTAGGGGCCCCTGGGTACCTCAGTCAGTTAAGTGTCAGACTTTGGCTCAGGTCATGGTCTCATGGTTCGTGGGTTCGAGCCCCACGTCAGGCTCCGTGCTGGCAGCTCAGAGCCTGGAACCTGCTTCAGATTCTGTGTCTCCTCCTCTGTCTGCCCCTCCCATGCTCATGCTCTGTCTCTCTCTGTCTCTCAATAATAAATAAACGTTAAAAAAAATTTTTTTAATCATCCCTGGTTCTAAAGGAAGGGCCGGTTTAGGTGGAGACAGCAAGAGGGTTGAGTGGGTAATGGTTACCTGAGCCAGTCGGGAAACTTCGCAACATCATCTCCGATAATTTATTGACCTGTGGGCCAGGTTCAGGTACCAAAACAGTTTTTTACTTTTTTAATTTTCTTTGTTTTATTTTTATTATTTATTTTGAGAGAAAGAGAGAGACAGCATGAGCAGGGGAGAGGCAGAGAGAGAGAGAGAGAGAGAGAGAGAGAGAGAGAATCCGAAGGAGGCTCCACGCTGTCAGTGCAGAGTCTGACATGGCGCTCAAAGTCACGAGCCATGTGATCGTGACCAGAGCTGAAACCAAGAGTTGGACGCGTAACAGAATGAGCCACCCAGGCCCCCCTCCTTGTGCCTGTTTCTAATGTTTATTTATTTTTGAGAGAGAGAGACAGAGACAGAGCATGAGCAAGGGAGGAGCAGGGAGAGAGGGAGACACAGAATCCAAAGCAGGCTCCAGGCTCTGAGCCGTCAGCACAGAGCCCAACACAGGGCTCAAATCCACAAACTACGAGATCATGACCTGAGCCAAAGTCGGATGGTTAGCCACCCAAGTGCCCCTGAAACAGTTTTTTTAAAGAAAGCGTAAGCTGCACAGACTTCTTGTTTGGAACAGGTGGGGAAACTGAGGTTGGTCACGCGACTGTGGATGGAACACCTGGTCAGTGGGGCTGGGATGGAGACCAGCACGTGGCTCAGAACTGGTTCTCAACCGCCGAGCAAAGCTGCCTCTCCCGTCATTGTTCTCGGAAGTGGCAAATTGGATTTCCCGTCTCTTCAAGTGAAGAAGGAAAAGTCTGTTAGAGTAAGGGGGAAAAACCCTAGGACAACTCCCCCCACCATATAGATTAAAAACAGCATCCCAAATTGTGGTATAAAGTGGGTTCCTATTTTGAGTTGAGTTTCCCTTTTAGCACACTTTTAAATTCTGTTCTTGAGGCCGATTTAATCTAACTTTAGATTGGGGGGCTTAACTGATTGAGGGTAAGGGGGGCTTACCCGACCAAATATACTCTCTCTATAAATATACTCTGCCCTGAATTTGCATTCAGCTTTTCCAAAGTATGCGTAGAAACCAGCTACATGGCACACAGCCTTGCTTAACTGTGTGTGGGGCTGGCCTCCATGCAGAAAGTACTAGAAGCCCCTCAGCAGAAAGGAAAGGAGAACAGGGGGAAAGAAACTTGGTAGCTGTAGAAACGTGACGCTGCGTGAATTTCCCACGAGAATAATATAGGACCGAAGTGGGGGAAACAGCAGAAACAGGCTCATGAGCCATTCCTAATAAACAGGGGGCTGAACCTGTCGACATGGACTGGACCGGGGAGGGGGGCTGCTCCCTCTGTGGTCCTGGGGGAGCTGGACACTTCCCACGGTTGTGCGAGATCTCGTCTCGTTTGTACAACCGACAAACCCATTTCGGTAGATTTGGTATTAGGCAGTCATCGATTTATAGTGATGGGTAGTTCTTTCAATATGCTTCTAACTGAAGAATTCATCGAAGTGCTTAGTACTCTTTGATAGCACAGATGTTGATAACCGTTCACATAAATAGACGTTTTAAATGGCTACAGGGGCGCCTGGGTGGCTCAGTAGGTTAAGCGTTAACTTCGGCTCAGGTCATGATCTCGTGGTTTGTGAGTTTGAGCCCTGTGTTGGGCTCTGTGCTGACAGCTCAGAGCCTGGAGCCTGCCTCAGATTCTGTGTCTTCCTCTCTCTCTGCCCTCCTCCACTCATGCTCTCTCTGTCTTTCTATCTCTGTCTCTTTCTCTCTCTCTTTCTCTCTCAGACATAAGTAAACATTAAAAAAATTTTTTTTAATAAATAAATGAATGGCTATGGTTGTGCCCAGGTTGGGGGAGTGCCTTCTGAAATACCTCATATAAAAGGAACCGAATGTAAAAGCACTAAGTCTACACTATAAGCTTCCCAGCACTGTGATTTTGTAGCCAAATGGTTGGGGCTTATGCAGAAAAATGAAATATTCCATGGTTACAGTTTAAGCATGTGAAAAGAACAGAAAATTCTATATTAGAATGTAATCTGAGAATAAAAATCAAGCTCCAAAAAAACAAAGTTTTGAGGAAGTAAAGCTTGGATGAAAAGATGCATTAATATAATTGATGTGTAGTATTTATTTAGTGCTAATCTCTTCATTAAAATGCATTCTGAATGTTCATAAGTTCTAGAGATTTAATTATGGATATGCTATTTACCACTGTATTATAAAATTGCATAAAATTACCACCTTTCTGAACATCTGCACTGATTAAATAATATAAATGTCCTCATGCCTCTGTTCCTATCAAGTGTCTGCTCTTTCAGAGACTGATTTACTTAAGACCTCGTGCAAAGTGAAACTGCCATCCGTGGTCACTGTCGTAACTGAAGTTTGCTTCCCGAGTTTATGACGTATGGTGAAAGTGGGCTTTCACTAACTGGCCGGTTTCTGTGGGGAGCTGTCCACACGTGGGAACTTTCTTACCGGGGCTGTGGATGGACATGTGGCTTTTTCTCAGCTTCCTCGGAGAGGTGATTTATCAACACATTGATCTGTGTGCTATTGATTGGTTCAGTGATTGTTATGATACCACTAACCCAGACCATCCTGCATCTGGTTATTTTTATCAGACAGATATGCTTAAGGCTCTTTCCATTAAAATGAAGGCGGGGGGGCGGGTAGTGTTTGAAAAGCAACACTTGCATTGGTGGAAGTTACTCTTCTGTGATTTCAATTAACCTCTTGACCATTTATTTAATACTTAGTGCATTTCTCTCTGCTAGACAACCATGAATGATATTATCATCTTAATACTGCAGACATATGGGCAGCTCTAAACTTTACAAAGTAACTTAGAGCTTTTCTCATGTCACAACAGCAATTCACAGTCATTATAGGCAAGATACGAAAACATAATGCCGCCTCCGAGAGATGACCGTGGTGGACACTGGGTGTCCTTCTTCCCGCCCCCACTCCCTCCCACACACATATGTAAGCATCCAACATTCTTCCCTGCTCCTACTGTAACTGCTCACTGTGTTACGAATTTCTTTTCATATCACTGCATCTCTTTCTGCAACACAGGGAGCCCGATTAAAGTGTTGAGGTCAGATCAGGGAGGAGTGGCACTAATTCAATGCAAAAGCCTATCTTGATCATTTTCAATCAAATGGAGATGTGGGCCAGTTGCATGGCTGATGGACTTCTGACAGTCCTGTGACTTTACCCGTGCCTGTGATGGTTGTGCGCACGCAGCGTGTGGGGGGCTGGGGAGGGCACGGCCCCTCGTACCCCCTCATCCCGTGTCATCTGCGGGATCCCCATCCTCTCCGGCAGTGGGGCCGGGACACAGCAGGCTCAGCCACGCCCATGTCAGTGGACGCTCAGGCCGTATTCGAGGGTTCAGCCGTGAGCCACAACACTATCAAATCCTCATGTTATTTAAAGGGAAATTGTGGGGTTTCCTATCTTCAGAGATCGGTGTCTCAACCGTTTCCATATTTAATGCCTTCCCTCGTCGTGTTTTGCTTGACATCCTTCATCTGGCATCATATCTATGTTGGCACTGCGCCTTCCCTCTTGAGTTCAAAGAGCCCCGTCATCAGCGTGTTGAGAAGCCCTCCGTCCTGTCTCCGCCGTCACCCTTACGTGGGTGTTCCTTCTCACGTTTCAGGCCTATGACGCCGTGATTTGAATGACAGTCTCCTTTCCTGTGTGTTTACCCCACGCCCTGTGGACTCCCCTCACGGTTACCCTCCAGACCGCTAATACTCACAAGCTCAAATAAACACTGTGGCTCAAAGGAAGTACATTTAAAGAATAAACTTCTGAGCAACTGTCTTGAAAACCTGGACATTTCTTTGCTGTTCTTTTTAAATCTGTTTTTAGAGATGCAACTTTCTCCGTTACTGTTACTGTTCCCAATCACTAGCTTTTAGGCTGAGTGCATTGCGTTGATGACCCTGAGATAGTAACGGAAAGATGGGGGGAGGGGCACAGGGCAAGCCGGGGTTCTGTGCACCTGACTTACAAGTGTGCTGCCTTGTGTAAACCGCTCGGATATCTTTGGAGTGTCCACTAACCTCAAACATCATGGTAGGTGCTGGGCATCAAAGGTGGGAACAGAACAGGGTGTGTGCCCTCAGAGAGCGCCTACTCCTGTTCACAAGCTGATATGTGGACTGAAAATGGAGCAGAGATCTTGTGGGTCTCAGCACAGACAGGCCCCCCACTCCCAGGGTGGTCTGGCTCTGCCTTTGTCCTGGGGTGGTAATCATTCCTGCCCCTCCCCTCTCCCGACTGCCCTACAGGGAAAGTAAATGAGTCATCCCAGCCCTGCAGCGGAGCGGGATGCTCAGAGCCCAGGCTGAGCCTGAGAAGCACCAAGAGGTTTTCACGCGGACGGGGGTCTGCCCTCAGCCCATATTCCAGCGGACAGGTCTGAGATGGGGTCAGGCCCAGACGGCGTTCGAAGCTCCCAGATGGTTCTCAGGTGCAGCCAGGGCTGCGAGCCAGTATAATGAGCAGTGTGACGAGCGGTGCCAGGAGTGAGGTATGTCAGGGCGCTGAGGTGGGTTGGATGGCTCAGCCTGAATGATCAAAGAGGGTTTCACAGAACAGACGCAGGCCAGGCTTCCAGGGTGACTGAAACTGACAAAGCCCGTGTGGAGTTCAGCATTTCAGGAAGACTGACCAGGAAAGGCGGCAAAGGAAAAGCACGGCCTGTGCATGGATCTGGGGCGGGCCCCATGCTTGTAGCAGTGCTCCTCGTGTTTTGCTCTTGTCGAGGCAGAGTCTGGGCCCTGGGCCCTGAGCCCTTGGGGCTGAGTCACACTCTGCATTTCTAACAAGCCCCCAGGCAGTGCTTGTGAGGTCCTGGGACAACGCTTTGAAAGGGAAAGGTTTTCAGCCTACGGTGGAAACAGGGAACACTCGCATGGATACGCACTCAGCAACCCTGCTCGGGCCTCACTGTGAAGGCTCCTACTGTGAGAAGCCCCGAGCCCAGCCAGCTCTCATGTGAAAGCTGCTCAGACATAACACCTCATCTACAAAGTCGTCATGAAGATCTAATGGCACGATGCAGGCATGCTGGGCTGGAAAGACCCACCGAAGTAGGGGTGGTTAAGGCTATTGTACTCGCCCTTTGGGTTAACAGAGGCTATCTGGGAGCAATTCCTCATGCCCATCCTCATAGGGTCATTAGGGAGCACCTCCTCATGCCCATCCTCATCAGGGCCATCAGGGAACACTTCATGCCCATCCTCATAGGGTCATTCAGGAGCACCTCCTCATGTCCATCCTCATTGGGTCATCTAGGAGCACTTCCTCATGCCCATCCTCATAGAGTCATTAGGGAGCATTTCTTCATGCCCATCCTCATCAGGGCCATTTGGGAGTACCTCCTCATGTCCATCTTCCTCAGAGTCATTAGGGAGCATTTCCTCATGCCCATCCTCATAGAGTCATTAGGGAGCACTTCCTCATGCCCATCCTCATCAGGGCCATTTGGGAGCACCTCCTCATGTCCATCTTCCTCAGAGTAATTAGGGAGCACTTCCTCATGCCCATCCTCATCAGGGCCATTCGGGAGCATCTCCTCATGTCCATCCTCACGGGGACTTCCAGGACCTCTTCATCACGTCCATCCTCATAGGGTCATCTAGGAGCACTTCCTCATCTCCACCTCCATCGGGGCCACAGGGAGCACTTCCTCATGCCCATCCTCATAGGGTCATTCGGGAGCACTTCCTCATTCCCGTCCTCATCGGGGCCATTCGGGAGCACCTCCTCATGTCCATCTTCCTCAGAGTCATTAGGGAGCATTTCCTCATGTCCATCCTTACCTTGGTGCCTGTTTTCCCTTCCACACTTTGTCTTTCCTACTGATGGTTCTCTCTCGCTAAAATTATCTGACACTGCAGTTCTAAATAATGGATGTACCAAGTTTCTGGGATGAGGAAAATGCTACAAAATGAAGCTGTATGAGGATGCCAGCTGTCACTGCAGCTGAACAGCAAAGAAAAATTTTCCCTCCTCTGATGTTTGTGTCTTTATGCTCACATGTTCAAAAGCTTGAGAGACAGAAAAAAAATGCTATTTAAGAAAATAGAAGAAAGAGTGTTGGAACTAGTAAAGTGAAAAAAATAATTTTTATTTTAAAAGAAACACTGTAATAACCAGCCCTTTAAAAGTTGCTTAGTAAAACATGTTCTCATGATTTTTAAGCTAAAGTGCTGATTTATGTTTGTGTAATTTCCTTCTCTATTTGAAAGCTCATCATACCTTCACGTTGTGAACTTGATGTGAAAGATCCAGTGTCTGTGAATTACAGACTACTTCCCATTGTCTCTGTGGAATTTTTTTTAAATTTGAAAAAAAAAAAGCAAAAAGTTTGCTCAAATTCCCACATCCCAGAGATAACCACTGTTAATATTTTGCTAAATCTTTATCTTAGCCTTTGTATATTCATATATATAAAAGCTTTGCACTGGTTGTCATTTATGCCAGGAAGTGGACACTGGTTACAAAAGATAACCTTTCTGGGGCACCAGGGTGGCTCAGTCGGTTGAGCGTCCAACTTCAGCTCCAGTCATGATCTCACGGTCTGTGAGTTCGAGCCCCGCATCGGGCTCTGTGCGACAGCTCGGAGCCTGGAGCCTGCTTCCGATTCTGTGTCTCCCTCTCTCTCTCTGACCCTCCCCCATTCATGCTCTGTCTCTCTCTGTCTCAAAGAAATAAATAAATGTTAAAAAAATTTTTTAAAAAGATAACCTTTCTAAATCACTGATGATCTCAATACCCAACACTCATTTAACATTTCATACACAGAACTTTATGCGCATTATTTCTTTTAATTTTTTTGATCACCCATCAAAGTAAGTTTAGTGATGGTCAATATTCTACATCCAGCGAAGGTAGAGCTCAGAGACAGAGCTGCAAGTTTAGGTGGCTGATGAACGGAGGAGCTATCCTTTCAAGTCACATCTGACTCAAAGCCCTTAATCACTGCGCTTTCCGGGCTGTCTCTACTCCACCCGCCGTTTGGTCCTAGGACGCTGCGCTCAGTTGTGTGTGCTGGGAATTGGCTGACAGAAAGACTGAGCAGGTCTGGTTGTTGAGATGTCTGAGGAGCTGGTGTTTCGGAGTTCATAGGCCATTCTTCCTGTGGAGCTGACCTCACATCACTTCTTTCCTCCTCCCACTTGTAAGGTCATCCAGGTGAGACTGGCCCACAGACACTGGTTCCCCTTCTGTCGTACATTTTTCCTGTGGCTGGTGGGCTTTATGGCGAGGGGCACGCTGGCCGCTGGCAGGCTCTTGTGTCCCACGCAGCCGAGGGGCAGTCACAGTACGAGGAAGGTACGAACCAGCATCTCCAGGTTGCTGTCAACCTCACCACCCCCAGCCTCACGGTGCCCCACGCATCACGTGGAGTGAAAGAGAGGCCCTGGGGCTTTTTCTCATGAGATTTGCTGAATCCCCGTGGAGGTTAGAGAACATGCGCTGACCCAGAGGAAGGGAAGCTTGTCACTCTGAGAGCATTGTTTACTAGGGTTTAGATAAACACAGCCGGTAGATGTGCCTGTTCTCCTTAGACTGTGTTGTTCGACTCCTTTTGAATCCTTCCCGTAAGTAAGAAAGACTTAACCTCAGAATCGAAATTACTCATCTGAAGGGCGCAAGAACAAGCAGATCACCGTTTGCCTTTTCTTCACCTGACCTCAGGCGTAACTGAGCAAAGTTGGTCCTGCTTGGACTCAGCATGGGGGTGCTGACCGCCTGCGTGCCCCCCCCACCCCGAGCCACACCCGGGAGGGCTGGCTCTGAACCCGTGCTGCTCCCCGCCCCCCTGTGTGTCACAGTGCATCCGGGAGGGCCTCAGGGTGTCCCCCTCCATCACTTTCCACCTGGGGGAAGGGACCAACGTTTCATAATCTTTTTAGTCCTAAATTCAACAAAACCAGAACAAGAACAGAAGCGCACTCATGGTTGCCTTGAGGATCAAGTGGGATAAACAGTATGTGCTTAGCGCAGTGTCTGCGAAGTAATCCGTTTGTTGTTTTGAGTCCTGGATCCTTATCATCTGAGGTGAAGTTATTGAAACATGATTTTATATACAAGCTGGAGCCCTTTCGAGATTAGATTTTCTGCATCAGTAATACTGATGCTTCCTTAATCCCCATCGTGGAGAACATCCAGAGTTTGACATCAGCTCCAAAACTGCCCCTCCCCCCTGCCAAGTCCATGACTGACCTCCAGGGACACCTGACCACGGGGACCCGTCACCTACCTCTGGGCCACTCTGTGACAGCAGCCCAGGCCTCCCTGAATTTACCATCCCCACCGCCCTGTCCTGAGAGCCCTGGTTTGGGGACACGGAGGGGCTCCAGCCAACACCATCTGCCGTCCAGGATTATGTATTTCTTGGCGGTATAAACAAGCATGACAGACCGCCGAAACCCACTCGCTGCAGGCTGACCCTAGTGGTGACGAAAGACCCGAGTCACGTGCTCACTGTGTCCTGTTTTCTGCAAAGGCTCCGGCCTCCTGACGGAAGGAGCCACAGGCGCACTCGCGTGCCCCTGTCAGCAGGGAGCCCCTCAGGTCTGAAAGTCTTACCACGTAGGCTCCCCCGGACCAAACCCGAGGCAGCCTCCACCAGGGCCAGGGAGTACGGGAGCTCGATCCCGCGCCTGCACCTCCGTTTCCACATCTGTCCCCCGGCACCCCCACAATGGCTGAGCTGGAGGAGGGAGGCCGGTTCCGCATGGCATGTGGGTCAGACAAGCCCTCTGTACAGGGAGTCACGTGAGGCCTCTGTAGGGGGAGCTGGGTTCATACCATCCCATTATGACTCACCCAGCTGCATGCAGAATCTGAAACTAATTTTGCCCCAGTGGCCCCTGCATCTGGCGCGTTGAGACATACTAGAAGGCAGGAGACAAGGGCCAGTCCCAGCAAAGGCACTGCTGATTCTAAGCTGCCGATTCTGAGCTGGAGGCCGAGCTGTGGTCACGGCAGCAGGTCTGAGCCCCGGTTTAGAGTCAGTGGTTCTCAAGGTGTTGCCCTTAGACCATTAGACCAGCAACTGTAGTATCACCTGTGAGTATCTTGGAAATACAGGTTCACGGGCCATCTCCCAACCTTCTGAGTCAGACTCCCTGATGAGGGGACCCATTCAGGTTTGAGAACCAGTTTTGGTACAAGGAGGGGGTGGCTGGATGTATTTTCAGTGGGCGCCCATGTCTGTGTGTGCCACAGATTGTAGAGATTCAAAACCTGCCAGGCAGCGTGCTTGGGCACGGCTTTCAAAGGTGAGGGAGGCATGGGCGTCCGCCGTTCGGAGAAAGGACACAGTCGCACGTCGTACAGTGTTGGAAGCTGCCAGATGGAGGCAGGCCAGCCACAAGTCGGAGGTCCTGTCTGGGACGAGCCTGGGGCTGAGCCGCTGAGGACGGACCGATGTGTGCAGGCGTCTGCAGCGAGGCCATTCCAGGGCATGGATGGGCAGCGCCCCGCTAACTCGGGGAACTGAGGGCAGTCGTGAGTCGTCTGTGGCTGAGCTGAGACGTGGGACCACGCGGGGCGGCTCCAGGTCCGCGAGACCGGAGACCCGGAGACAAACACATGGAGGCGTTGTGTGAGTACCGTCCGTGTGTGACAAAGACTGTGGTACCTTCCACCGTGAAGACAGCCCTCCCTGCGTGCCCCCTACACTCAGCCCCGAGAGAGCACGGGCCGTAACGAAACCCACTCTTCTAACTGGGTTCCCATCAGGTCAGTCTAATTCCCTGTGACATGAGTGACAAAATTGAACGTCCACCAGCCTGCGTGTGTGATTGCTTTGAAAATGGCTATGCATTCTGAAGGAAAGACCCAGAAATTAGGTGGATTATTCCAGAGGACCACCGTTTGCAGCCTGAACTTAGTGACACTTCATAGAACGTCTCTTGGGTCCCCCTGGGAAGGAGCAAGCGTAATCTCATCTGTGTCTGTGGCCCCCACCTGACCTACCTTAGCATCACGTCCAGGCCTGAGAAGGAGCGAAACTTTCTCAGAGCGCACAGGTTTGAAACCACCACCTGACCATGTAATCAGAGCATTTGGGAGGGTCAGTGAGGGCACAGCAACGGAGATTAGCTGTCGGCAGCCACTCTCATTACAATATGTGATTCCATATTAGCCGTACGTGTTCGTAACCATAAGCGGCTTGCAGACATTTCAGCCCGCTCCAAAACTGTGAAGCACCAGGCTCAAATTATTAAAAAAACAAAAACAAACCAAAAAACCCTCTCATTAGACAGCTCACTTTGATTCCAGTCTCCATAGAGACGGGATATTCAGATGCGTTAGGATATTTTTGTCTTTGGGAGTGTTTGTATGTCTTGGAATTTGGGCATGTGTGGAAACAAAAAGCCAGATGCCTCATCCAGTGTCTGAGACATGGTCTGGAGACGTGTCACGCTGGGCAGTGAGACGCGTCTGAGAAACAGAAGCAGAAGTTGCCACTGTTGAGTGGCAGATTCAGAGCTGAACCTGCAGAGTGACAAAAGCGTGGAAACTTCCTGAAAACAGGCGGGTCTGACATTCCCGGCTGGGGAGAGGATTGGAGTCTTTTTTATAAACCAAGTGTTGACACGTGTGTGTGTGTGCATGTGTGTGTGTGCACGTGCATGTGTGTGCATGCGTGTGTGCGCATTGTGAACGTGTGTGTGTGTGTGAAAAACACATCGCCAAAGAGGCGTGAGCAGGACACCTTGTTCAGGGTCGTCAGCAGCATCTCCGCCACGAGGACCTGGGGACCGTGTCCTGAGCCGCGTAATGGAAGACAGGGTGGTCTTCAGAGGGGATTTGCTGCCTTCGTTTCTTTTTAGACTAGAACAAAACCTCCTTTTCCTAAGTGCGCTGAAGGCAAAGATTTTCTTTGCCTTCAAAACATCACTTCCTTCGTCTCAGGAGGACGGAGGCTGGCTGTTCGCACCCGGGGACAGTCCTGCTGGCTTTCAGTACCAATTGTGAAGTGAACCCAAACCAGCACCAGGAGCGTCAGACGCAGCGGCAGAGCGTTGCTGGCTTTGCGCCGGGGGCGTGGGGATGTGCCCGGGGGAGCATCCACTTCACGGACACCGGATCTTTCTCAGATGAAGCGCCTACACGTGTCTGGGCTCCAGGAGGTGAATCCTGTCCAAATGCGGGTGGGTGGCTTTCACTGCACCTTGTCTCCACGGTGTTTGCCATGGGTTTGGCAGGCTGGCCCGGTTCTGGGACGCGCAGCAAGGAGCAGGCTCGTGGTCACGGGAACACAGTGAGAAGAGTGAGCGGAGCACGGTCAGAAGCCAGCGGTCCACTGCGGACCCATCCTGGCCCTGGTCCCCCGGTCCCGGGGACACTGGGTGTTCCTGGTCACAGAAGCTGCACCAGGACCACCGGGGGCTGCCCCTCTCTGGAGCCGCTAGGTGTTCAGAAAGTACAGCCATCATGGGGCGCATGGGGGGCTCAGTCGGGTGAGCCTCCGACTCTTGATCTCAGCTCAGGTCATGATCTCACAGTTCCTGGGATTGAGCCCCTTGTTGGGTTCTGTGCTGACAGTGCGGAGCCTGCTGGGGATATTCTCATTCTCTCTCTCTCTCTCTCTCTCTCTCTCTCTCAAAATAAGCAAACAAACTTAAAGGAAAAAGCAAGCACAGTCCTCAGTGACTACTCTCGCGTAGTCTGAGTCTGGGGAAGGAGGGTTCTGAACTGGAGGCAGAGACGTGTCTCCAGGTGCAGCCTGAAGGTATGTATGTGCAGAAGCTCAGGTCCTCGGATGCAGGAGGGACACTGCCACAGGGTGAGCCCCCAGGCACTGTGCCGTGCTCAGCTCCTGGCTGCCAGCCTGGTCAGGACAGTGGGCAGCGGTGAGAGGCGGAGGGCACAGGGGTGAGGACACTGGCAAGGGCAGGGCTGCCTGCGGAGGCTCGGCGTGCGGAGAGCCGGTTTCCACAGCTCGTGTGCGTCCAACCCCACAAGTGACAGGGGAGGGTGGCGGGCAAAGAGCCAAGGTAATCCCACACCCAGACCCCTCTTTGCCTGCTGCGATCCCAGATTTGGGGAAAACAGCTAAAACAAGATGTGAGTCTATGGACAGTCATACTGAGGCCTGATTACAGGTGCACAGAGGAGTTAGGTGCTGGAATATGAGCACTCACGTCTTCCTCCTAAGACAGACCCCTCCCTGCAACCCGTCTCCCTTCTCACCGGCAGTCTTGGGATGGATTGAGTCCTTGTGTCCCACTCCCCCTGACCCGTGCGCTCCCTGGGCCATCCCTCCCCCCATAGGCACAGAGCCCATTTCTTGTCTCATTAAATGTCACTTCCCCAAGGAAGCATTTTTGCACCCCTAGCCTAAGCAGACTCACCTGGAGAGTTGCTGAGTGAGCGTGCAAAATATCCTCCTAGTAAAACCCACCTTAGTATCTTTTATTTTAAGTAGGCTCCATGCCCAGTGGGCGGGTCTTGAACTCAGGACCCTGACACCAAGAATCGAGTGTTCTACGGACTGAGCCCGCCGGGCGCCCCCTCACTACTTCCTGTTGGGTCTGAGTGTCCCAGGTGAACAGTCAGTGCCAGGAAGGCAGGTGGCGGGTCTGTCTGGTTCACGGCGCCCCCTGGGTGCGGCCTGACGCCAGCCCGAAGGCTCCGTTAGAGACCAGAGGCCTTCAGATCTGTTACTGGTCCCCGACTGTAAAACAGAAACAACGCTCTGTATTGACTGTAACTCTTCGGCTTTATTGTGAGGAGGCTGCTGTTGACCAAAGTAGTTTTTCCTAGCAGTTTTCCAGGGATGAAGCTTGCATTTCATTTGGAAACAACCTGATGGCTTTTGGAACAGGCCCTTCCCAAGAAAGCTGTAGACTCCGCAGTATTTTGCAAATAGGAAGCTTTCTCATCTCATAGAAACATCATGTGCCAGCAGCCACTCCGCTACCCTGAAGGTGTGTCTTTTTATCGGAGACAGTGTTGCAGGTTAGAGAGAAACATTTCCATATGCAGGCTTCCTCCCAGCTGCCGAGCGGCTGATGCTCATTTTGCCCTTTTCAACGTGACTGAAGTTCTGTCAGTCTTTCTAAAGGAAAAGCGTCTGGCGGGTGGTACAGCAAAGTGTCTTCCCGGATCATGTAACTGTTCGGGCTGACTTCAGTGTCTACTTTGTTGCTTGTAAATAAGGGTCTCTTGATCGGGATTGTTACGGTATAATCTTGGAAATGGCTGATTTAATGGTCAAAACTACTTTCAAAATTATTGCCAGAAGCATCACTGTTTTGCAGCAAAGTATGCTTTTTAATTAAAAAAAAAATAGTGCCACCAAAGAAACATAAATCACATTGTTTCAAAATAAAAATGAGACAGATCATGCGGTGATCCAGAGTGCGTATGGGCCTAAAAGTTGCCCAATACGGGTGTGTCTGAACGTCAGGAATTTGTGGGTCAGGCTGGAGGAGTCTGGGTGCCGGGCAGGGTGTGTTGACAGGTGTCTACGCTCAGCCCCCACTTCCTTCTGCCCAGAGGCCTTGGATCCCCCCCCAGCTCTATGTAAACTGTGGTCTTTGTTCCTTGAGCCCCGGGAACATGTAGAAATTCTCATGTCGGTGGAGTTGCAAGATTCTTAGGGGTGTCCTGTGTACAAGCAGGTTAAATATGTTCCATCAGGCACTTTCCTGCGTTCTTTTATGCCCTGTTTTATTCGTTTTATTTACTTTTTTTTTTTAATCTAAATCCAAACGCTTGCCCTCAAGTTCTAGTTCCAGCCCATAAAAACGGTCACGGGCCAGGAGCCCCGAGAATAGTTTCAGCGAGAAAACCAGAGCTTCGAGCTCCCGGTTCTGGTTCTGAAGTGGTACTCTGCGTCTCGTGCGGGCTGCCTCTGCCACGAAGAGAGAAAACGGAACGAGAGATGTGGCCCAGCCCGTGATTCCGTGTGCCCTGTCTCCTAGAAACATAGGTTTGGATCCTTAATTAGTAGCTGCGAGAACCATTCTGAATACTAATAGGCAAAGCCAATGGCAGCAACTCAGAGCCTCCGTTCTGACAGGACAGATGGTCCCCTGCAAACAGAGCTTCGAGCAGCCTCGCTTTGCAGTAAACTGAGATCTGATATTTACTAAAAATGGCATCTTCCATACAGGTGCTCCACTCTTGAGCTTACTTGCCAGTTTTGTCTTCGCTGCTAACGGGAAGTTTAGCTGCCTTAGCGAGCAGCCGACTTCGCAGTCCCTCGGCACCCCATGTCTCCGTCCTGAGGACTCGCTCTTCCTCCGTCTGTCCGGGTGACGGCGATACACGGCCAACACCTGCAGCCTGGCCGGCCTCCCCGTCTGTCACTGCTTCCTGAGTCCCGTTCTCGAGCGCACGCGCGATTCTCTCGCTCAGGCAATGGCTGTAAACTCAGTGGCACAGCTGGGCAGTCCTGGACACTTGCTCTGTTCTCCGGTCTTAATAAGTCCTGGGCTCTCTTCCTAGAATGGCTTTGAAAGGTAGAGAATTTTTGAATTTTTAGTAACCTTGTCATTCAGGTTAGCTTACTGTCCTAAGTGACAGAGTGTTTTCCCAGAGTTTGGAAAATCTGTTCTGTGCTTTAGGGGAGAGTCACTCCCATGTCTATTATACTTTATTTTCATTGTGTTGAGCCGGATGAGATAGCCGATATCCCGCTGTTTCTAACCTTCTGCAGCAGCCGCGTCCCGTGGCTCCACCCAGAACGTTCCGACGAGGTCTGTCAGGTGGCAGTGCAGACAGCGGTTGGGCATCTGGGCACCGACGGAGCCCTTTCTGCAAAGTGGCGTGCCAGCCTGTGACTTCCCGTCAGTCTCTAAGCAAGCTCAGACTCTCCCACACGACGTACCTGGACGGGCCCGGACGCCGCGTGTCAGGGCTCCAGGTCACGGGTGTGTTTCATGGGAAGGCAGGGTTTTCACTCAGCCCCACAGACACGATGCTGGTGTGCAGGCTAGCAAGGGCACCTGGCTGGCTTCTCGAGCCCCAGGCACGAAGAGGGAGGAGAGGGGGGCGCTTGGAAGGGACTCCCAGGCAGAGGGGTGGGAGAGAGCCCCTCAGGTCTGCAGTGCACCCGGGCCCTGTGACACGGGCCGGCCCCCTCCCAGCGGACTGTGCACCAGAGAGACCCCACTGCCTCAGGCACACGTGGGCCAGGTCACCGTGCTCTGCTAAGACTCCATGTTGTAAGTGTTGAGGGACTGTCGCTGGTCACCAGATCTCGTTCCTCTTTTGAAGGTGTGATCTTCGTTATCCGTAATTAATATTGCAACCCAGGTATCCCTGAAAGATGTTCTGTTCTGGGAACACTTGTTTGTCATTGTCAGGAGAGCCTCATTGGAGTTGGGCTCATTTCTGCCTCCCATTAGCAATTAGCTGTTAATACCAAGCGTGTATTATTTGTAAAGTTGATTAATCGCATCTAGACAAGCCTATCACCCTGACAGAATCTGCCTGTTTCAGTTAGTGCCTCTCTGTTGGCATTTTAAATTCTTTTGTTTCCTTAATGGGGGGGGGGGGGGCAGAAAGTGCCGAGAGAGGTTTAGTATCTCGACCCTCGTTCGCGTTCATGGCCTGAAGTCAGTAAGCACTGTCACCCCCTGGTTCTTTGCGGGCGGGGGTGGGGGGTCTGATAGGGAACCAGACGGTGGGGGAGTGGTGCGGGTCCCAGGCGACCAGGGGGTGGCAGGAGTGGTGCAGACCCTCCAGAACCTTCTAACCCCAACCTGAGGCGGTTCCCACGGTCTGGGTGTCTTTCCCTGTCGTTGCTCCCTGGAAACCCGGTGCCATGCGTGTAAGAACAGAGTCCATCCATTTACGATTACTTTCTATTTGAGGACACTTACCCAAACACACCACACCTATCTCCCAGTAGCCAGGTGGCTTCTAACTGAATTCGTGTCTCATAACTGATTGTTTGCATTAGCTGGGAAGAAACCACACTTCTAGTTCTGATGTTTTAAACAGATATGAATGGGCTCTTTAATTTTTCAATTGAAAAAAAGGATTGAAACAAATATTGACCTGCACCCTGTGAGGGCTCTGTCTTATTTTACATTCTCCTCACAGCAGCCCCTAAGGATTAAGATGATAGAGTTTCGCCGACAAGGCGAGCAGGGTCCCGAAATTTGGAGCACCCCTCCCCCTGCCCCGCCCCGACTCTGCACTGTACAAGAGGGGACCCAATGTTGGGTTCTTAACTTAGGGGAATGATGAGTCTTACTCCTTTCTCTAGCGTCTGTAGATAATTTCTCTCCCTCTGTTAAGACATTGGGTTAGGGCGGCCTTTTCCCAACTGTAAAGTGATGAAACCCTTGTGTGGTAGCGTCTCCTGGCGAATGTGAGGTGCAGTGAAGAGTAAAGCATCAGTTTTTTAAATCAGAGAATCTGCTTTCTGGCGGGGGCTGCAGTGAGCCCCCCTCCCTGGGAACTGGATAGCCAGTGTGTTTTCTCATTCACTAGACTTTCCACACGAGTCTTCGAGCTCGCAGGGACACAGAAAACACACTCTGTAGAACGTAAAAGGCAAGGTAATATTTGGGAAGGAATCGAAATTGGAAACCCACTCTTGCTTTCTGTCTCCATGAACTAGAATAGTGACCCGCTGGGTGAACTTGGTGAAGGAGGAGGAAGGGAGCCGGCCGAGTCCATGTTGGAAAGAAAACAGTTTTCACCTGCTGTTGTTGTATCAGGCAGATATAAATTAACTTAATTCCTCCTCTGCCGTGGTCCAGCCCCTAGGACTGGCTCCAGCAGGATGGGTTGCTTGGCAACAGGTGCCCAGGGAGCTGGAGGCAGCAGGACTGAGCGATGGCCGGCGGGCGAGAGGCTGGGCCACTTTCCGGAGAAACCTTATCTCCGTGACACACGCCAGGCCCCCTGCCCCACGGGCCCAGCGGCGTAGGATTTATAAGATCCATTTTATTGTCAAAGGACTGATCCAAGAAGAAAATGGTACTTCCCGGCCAATGACTCAAACCGGTGTTGCGCCTCATCCTGTCACACGAGAAATTCTAAGCGGCAGTAACAGTCCAGCGGACCACAGACTCAACGTGAGGCCCCGCTTGGTTTTATTCATTAATGGCGACACGCAGCAGGAACTGCTATGTTGTGTGCTCTGTAAAAGCCACGCGTGAAGACAAGTGCCATCGTCATTCTTCCACGTCCAAAAGATGGCTGTGGTCCCCAGGACCCTTTGGGAGCCCGCCATGCTGCTCCTCCGTCCCGTGCCGGGTCACACAGGTCCCGGCCAGCCCTGCTGATGCTCCTGCCCCCAGTGACCATCTGGGGGGGGGGGGGGTCTGGGCATCACCTGGGTGGGTGCAGGAGTCTTAGCCCCAGTCCAGGACTTGGACCCCCGAGGCGTCACGTCACATCGGATGGCCAAGTCTGCTTGTGTTTCCCAGAAAGTGTTGCTGGCATTCCAGTGAGTGTTGCAGTGAGTGTGGCAGCAGCCAGCCTGCTGTGAGCACCTACCCTGCTGAGACAGCCCCTCACGGGGGCGTCTGGAACACCCAGGACGAGGAGGGGAAAGCAGGCAGAAGCAAGAGACACGTCCTCAGTGATGGGTCTGATGCCACGATTGGAGCTGTTTCACCGAGTTCTTGCGATTTTTTTCTTTCCATTTTGTGACCTCGGAATTCCAGAGGGGCTGTTATCATCCCAGGGACACAGGGGTACTTCTGGTGGCTGTTGTGAGGAAATAGTAAAAAATCTTTCAGGCTGTGTGATAATTAGAGACACCCCAGTGTCACACAGGGAAACAGTGAGTCAGTATAGATGCCGCTGAGTGTCAGTGAGAGCCACCTTCTCAGAACAGTAATTGAGCAGTTATTTAACAATTGAATAATTCTGTGGTGTCCCTGTCCCCAGAGACTGAGGAAGGGGATGGGGCTGGGGCCGGTGGGGGAGGGGGTTCCAGGAAGGGGCTAGTGGGCTTCCTGGAACATTCCCAGCACCCCTGTTTTCTTCACCCCAAACACATGCACACCATGACTCAAGCTTTGGAACCTGCAAACAGCATGCTACCAGAGCTCGTACTTTCCAGGCCTTTAAGGGAGACGTCCAAGCCTAGTGGCAGAAATAGCAGAAGGATGACAATTATAGTATAAAACAATTGATGGGTTTTAAGCAAGAATTTCAGGGGAAGATGCTAGAGGATGCTTTACAACAAGAAAGAAAGAAAGAAAGAGAGAAAGAGAGAAAGAGAAAGAAAGAAAGAAAGAAAGAAAGAAAGAAAGGAGAAAGAGAGAGAGAGATAAAGAAAGAAAGAAAGAAAGAAAGAAAGAAAGAAAGAAAGAAAAGGAAAGAAAGGAAGGAAGGAAGGAAGGAAGGAGGGAGAAAGAAAGGAAGGAAGGAGAAAGAAAGGGAGAAAGGAAGGAAGGGAGAAAGGAAGGAAGGAAGGAGAAAGGAAGGAAGGAAGGAAAAAAAGAAAGGAAGGAAGGAAGAGAGAAAGAAAGAAAGAAAGGAAGAAAAGGAAAGAAAGAAAAGGAAGGAAGGAAGGAGGGAGAAAGAAAGGAAGGGAGAAAGAAAGAAAGAAAAAGAAAGGAAGGAAGGAAGAAAGAAAGGAAGGAGAAAGAAAGGAAGGAAAGAAAGAAAGAAAGGGAAAAGAAAAGAGAAAGAAAAAAAAAGAAAAAAAAAAGAAAAGGTGGAGTTTCCTTACACCGTCTGGCTTAAGTTGCTTTTCTGGTAATCAGCCACCCGTGTTTTATCACGTTTCGATTTAAGCTGGAGCACACTTTTTGAGTTCTATGGAAAACCAGTCAGAAACATACGTGTGTGTGTGTATGTATCTTGAGTCGATGAACTGTGAGATCATGACCGGAGCCGAAATCAAGAGTCAGATACTTAACTGACTGAGCCCCCAGGCGCCCTGAATTCTGCTAATTTAGATCCCATGTATTAGTAAGGTCACAAAGAACTTGTGTTTGTCTGCCTTACTTCACTCAGCTTCACGCCCCGAAGGTCCATCCATGTTGTTGGAATAGCGGGATTTCCTTCTTCTTATGGCCGAATCCCATCCCATTCCATTCCAGTCCCTCCGTCGACGGACGCCTAGGTGGGCCTGGTGTCTTGGCTCTTGTGACTAACATGCTGTGGACATGGGGGGCAGATGTCTCTCCTAAATACTGCTTTTGTTTCCTTCGGCCGAATACTCAGAAGTGGAGTCCTGGGTCACACGGTCCTCCTGCTTTCGGATCTCTGAGGAAGCTCCGTGCTGCTCACATTCCCACTGATTTCTAAAGGGTGACGAGAAGTCTAGACATTTTGAAGCTTACGTAAACTGGGGGTACCCTGGGCTGGTCTAACACTCTGCAGCAACAAGTGAGAGATGGGCTCTGGGTCCAAAGGGAAGAGCAGAGATGCCGTCCGGCTGAGGAGGAGGGCTGTGTGGGGACCTTGTAATGGGTTCCTGGATTTCTCCTTTCCTTGAACTTGGCCTCCTCAGCCAGGTGTGACCTCAGCGCTTCCCCCACTTAACAGACCCCAGGCCCCTCTGCAGCCTGGTCTGCACAGCCGAAGCTCCACCCAGCTCCGCAAGCCGACCCCCAACCCACGCACCTGCTCCTGAGACCCCACACCTCCTTTCTGTGGCCCCACCTGCCATTGTCCACACTCCTCACCTCCCCTGCTCCCCACCCCAGCCACCCACGTCACCGCGTCCTGCTCGGGATGCTTCTGGAGCCCCAGACAGGCGTGGGTGCTGGCCTTCTGTTCACCTGTTCACCGTCGCTCCCGCTCACAGACAAGCCCGGGCCCAGGGATTCGGTCCTAGGCCCAGTGCCACATGTGGCCTGCGTATGCACATGCCCTGACGTTCTCTGAATTCCTGACAGAATGGGCGCGGGGGCGGGGGGGGCTGCTCTGTGTAGCTCACCGTCAAGAGGCAGAGAGGGGAGACTGCCATGGTTCTCAAAGCGTGTTCTGTGGAGCCCCAGGTTCCGTTCGGTAGTGTAGACCTAATGTGGTGCTGAGGCCTCAGAGCCACCACAATCAGAATCCTGCTGTTAAAAATTATTGGAAATCATTACCCAGCTGGAGGAACGCTAATCTTTCTGACACCTGCGCCCACCCCCACCCCCCCCAAGAGAGAACGTGCTGCCCTCATGCTTCTTTGAGGTGCTGAGTGGTGGCTGCTTTGGCTCACCGCTCAACCCCTCGCAGAGCTGCCTTCAGAGATAATTGGCCCGAGGAGTCAACCCAGGGTCGGAATGGCAGGTAAATGCGGGCTGGTCCCGTGTTTCTCTAGGACTCTCGGTAGGTTCTGAGAATCACCACATCCGTTCAAATGATGTGGATCTTTTGAACCTTAGATGAGCCTTAGATGCCTCATCCCAACAGGTCAGGACCGTAGTGTGGTCTCGGTCCTGCAAAGGGACCCCAGGAAGACCGGTGTTCCAGGACCAACGCCCTCATGGCGGGGTCTGCTTCCTGGGCCCTTCGTGACAAGTGACTGAAGAGGTGCCCTGAACAGGGACTTTGTTCTCCCACAGTCCAGAAGCTACAAGCTCCAAACTTGGGTGTTAGCAGAGCCGGCCCCCTCTGATGTCTCTAGGGAGAATCCGGCTCTTGGTGGCTGCAGGGTCCTCGGCGTCACTTGGCTCATAGACGTGTCCTCCGGTCCCCTGGTCCCCCCTGCTGCTCACGCGGCCTTTCCCTGTGTCTCTGTGCAAATCTCTCTCCGTGTCAGGACACCAGTCACTGCACTTGGGGCCCCTCCCTTATCTGAACTTCACGTCATCTGCAAAGACCGAGGTCAGACGTGAGGGTCCAGGGGGGCACGGCGGCCGCTGTGACATCCTCCGAGAGAGAGAGAGCACATCCTGCACGTCAGGCTCTGGGATGTGAGGACGAGGCACACAGCCCTGCCCTCGTGAGCAGCCCTGCACAGGACGGGAGAGCCGTGCCCCCGACAGCTTTGCCGGCTCCGGACACACAGCCCGGTGCCCGGATGGAAAAACCGTCCACGAACGAAGGCTGCATCACGGGGTTCCCACCAGCATGGCTGTAGAGCCCGCCTCCCCCGTCAGGAGACAGGAGCACGGCCGCCCACATACAGCAAACCGTTTCTATTCAGGACTAATGGACAGCACCCGGGGCTCATGCTTGCTACTGGGGCTTTCGCCTCATCTTTTTGTCGTCCAGGTTGACCGCCCTCAGAAGACCTCTGACTTCTGTCACTGCAGGGTCTGCAGCAAGGTTCCCTCGCTACAGGATCACATGCTCTCAGGCTCCGCTCCGCCCCCCGGGCTGGGCTCAGGGTCCGAGGCATCTACTCGGGAGTTCTGGACTGAACTACACTTAAGATTTGTTGCCCTGAATAAGACTAACCCACAATAGGCCTCATCGAAGCATGTCTGCTGTGCATGAGGAACGAGCCAGAGACATCATCTGTGACCCTGCTCCGTAAGGGACGGCCCGCGATTATTTCCCTAGGCCTCGCCCCAGTAAGGAATCCTAAGAAACTGCATCGTAGCTGGTTACTGAAAGGCAGAGCTCATGGCTGCGTGTGCTGTTCGGCTCCCGCGGTGGGCTGGGTCTCTCTGCGGCGTGTTGTCCCAAGTCCACTCCGTCCCCCGCGCTTCCCCAAGATGACCTCATTGGTTCCCCCCACCCACATCCACCCCCGCGGGACTTGGAGTTCGTTCCAAGCGGCCGAGGCTGTGACATAACACTTGACAAATACTTTTAATATCACCTCTGCTGAAACGTAATATTTTGTCGTGTGTCCCCTCCTTCCTATCTCTGAAGAGTAGCTCAGAGGTGACCGAAGCAGTGGGTTGGTAGCGAATGGAGGCGCGTGTACCGGTCGGTAGCTTCGTCTGCTTTCTCTTAAATATTTGATGCCTGACAAATCCTCCAGAGGTGGAATAAAAAGCTTGGCAGAATCAAAGCAGAAGTGACTAACCTTCCAACACCATCTGCCATTTTCCCTAGCTTCAGCTCCACTCTAGTGTCCTAGTGTCCTGTGACAAAGGCAGCTGGCGGCCGTCCCCTCCTTCTGCGAGGCCTCTGCCGCTCCCTGACCCGTGTCCCCAGCACGTGTCCCCAGAGGGCGTAGAGCGCCTGGTCAGAGGACCTCGCTGGAGGCTGCATTCCCCTCCACCCCCTGCACGGACACCGCAGCCGACCCCTGCCCCCCATGACGAGGTGAGCCCGCAGCCCCACCCCAGCCTTAAGTCCTCCCCGTCCCTTCTACGAAGACCAAGAAGCCTCTTCCTCTGGACGGGAAGGGGTTCTTTCAGAGCGGCAAGATGTGACAGGTGACATGCTCAGGGGAAAGCCGGGGGCTTCAGGTGGCCCCCGTGTGCCTGTCACCTCCGGGTCCAAATTCAGCCTCTGTGGTTTACAGCTCAGTGAACGTGGGCGAATCCAACTGTCCAGGCCTCCCCTTCTTCCTCCGCCTCGCCGGTTGTGACGGTTGAATGAGCTTTTCTGGAGATTTGCCACTTCACCCACATTTGTGTCCAGCTCCGCATCGTGAACTCCTTCATGAAAACTTCATTTCACAAGCATGTACTTGCGAGCCGCTCTGTGCCAGAATCCGAATGTAACACAGGGAACAGAAGACTCTAAAAACTCCCTGCTTTCATGGCAAGTTATAGTTTAGGGCAGGAGCCATACGAGGGACGGGAGGAGCAAACCCACAGCCGGTCTGTGCAGTGGGGTGCATGGAGAGGACCACAGAAGCACAGAGCTGAGCGCGGTTGTAGGCGGGTGACCCGGCCACGGGCAGCTGGTGGGCAGAAGACCCCACAAGCAGCCGCGTGGGGACCTGGGGCGGAGCTGTGCCCCAAGAGGGCGCCAGCCTGGTGGTGGGTTAGGGGGTGAGGTGGGAGGGGGTAGCAGGTGCGGATGGGGGAGGTCAGCCCCGCGATCACTGGACATCACTTGGGATATCTGGTATTTGTCTTCAGCAAGGAACGGCGTCACCTGACTTACACGTTATTAGAACCTCTCCAACTTTATTTTTTAGAGCAGATGCGGCAAAAATAGGGAGAATAAGGTCAGACCCAGCTGCTGAGGCAGAAAGGACGCCGTCTTGGGGATGGCGTCCTAGAGGGCTAAGAAGTGATCCCATCGCGCAGAATGGCAGGACGCATAATCGAAACAGTTGTCTCCGTCGTGCAAGGTGTCGGAGTTGTGAGGCCCGACACGTGTTGTCTGCAGGGGGCAGAGATGGGTCAGGGTCCAGCTGCAGACTCTGCAGAAAGCCACACACAGGCTCGCAGCTTCCCCAGGACCCCAGCCAGGCTGTCCCAGCTTCCAAGAACAATGGAACAGAAGGTAGGGCAGGACAGCCAGCATGTGGCTGGAGGCCACCTCCTGGAGCCACCCTGCTTTCTCACGCTGGGACCACCAGCCACGGCAGAGGCCACCAGCAGTACGGAGACCGTGTCTGTGCTCACTGCTTTTCATCCTTGAGGGCAGAGCAGCACCTGACTCATACACCTGACACGCACACACCTGAGAAGCACACAGCACACAGTGCGGATTTGACGAGAGGGGAAGCACGAATACTCTGCTGCTGCCTCGAGCCGCGTCCTTCACAGCGGTGTTAGCGCCCGGCCACCCCCAGGTTTGGGTCAGGCCGGCTCACGGGTTCTCAGCTTCATGCGTGTCTGGGAGGCCGTTCCAGAAACAAGCCAGGGGCTCCCATGGCATCAGGCAAATGTGGGACTAGTGACCACGTCTTGAAAGCCATCTGAAAGGCGCCCAACGGTTTAAGATTCTCCTTGAAAAGGAACGCTCGTCCCAGCCTGTTAGGATGGCTGCATTGTGGATGCGACACCACCAAGGGGGGCAGCTTGACCGTTCGTCGAGCACATCGTGCGGCAGCCACGTCTGGAGTTGGTCCGGTAAAAGCCAAGCACGCATGTTGCACATGGCCCAGCATTTTCTTTCCTGGGTGCCTCCCTGACCCAGTGAAAACTGGGTCCACGTGACATCCGTGATACACAAGCTTATAACAGCTTTATTCGTAACAGCTAAAATCTGGAAACACCCATGTGTCCCTCACTGGGCAAGTGGCTAACAAGCTGGGGTCTGTCCACACGGCAGAATCCTGCGCGGCCACAGAGAGGAGGGAGCGTGGGACACGCACAACAGCAGCGTGAGCCTCACACGCATGGCCATGGCCTCACGCACATGGCAGAAGAAGCCAGACTCAAAGGCGCACGCCGTGCAGCCCCATCTATGTTGCAATCTTTAAAACGTGAAACCAGATCCGTGCTGGCCGGGGGCTGCAGGTCGGTGTGGGGGCCCAGGGACTTCTTGGGGTGATCGAGGCACCCTGTCCCGATCACAGTGCTTTCGGTGACTTTGCTGCGTGCGCTGCTCTCTGTGCGGATTACGCCTTGACGATCTTATGCTCAAGAAACCGTGTTATTCCTCCCGATAATTTCCTCAAAAATAAGGGAACGCCATACGCACTGTATTCTTGGCCAGGGAAGCAGAGAAGTGGTTCACCTCATGGTCGGGGCCCAGAGAAGCCAACAGAGGCCCCGGGAACGGGCAGAGACTGCTCAGGGTTCGGCCTGTGGCGCAGGAGGAGGGCCACGCTTGGGGCCAGGTTGCCCCTGACAATTGTCTTCGTCACCGCTCTCTCCAGACTGCAGGTTTCTTCCCGTGTTAAGTGGGGTCACAGCCACGTGTTGACTATAATGGACTTGATTCACGGATGTCTTTGAAATAGGAGCCGCTTTTATTCTGGGTGCAGAACTGGGTGCAGCGTCTGCACGTGCACCTCAAGGACCCCCGAACCGGGCTGGAGGCCACCCTGCATCATGGGCACCTAATCCATGTTCACGGAGCTGCCCCAGCCTTTAAGCTTTTTGGTCTGCAGCGCATGCTAAGAGATGCCTGTTCCCCGAGGACCCAGAACAGCAGCAGGGGCCAGCTCACAGGACACCTGTGTCCCCAGAACAGAGGAGAATAGTTCCGCAAACAACAGTCGCCTTCACTACACGAGGGGCCTTCTGTTCCTCCCTGCCCTGCTCTGTGCTCTGCTGCTTTTTTTTTTTTTTTTTTTTTTAATTTTTTATTTTATTTTTGGGACAGAGAGAGACAGAGCATGAACGGGGGAGGGTCAGAGAGAGAGGGAGACACAGAATCGGAAACGGGCTCCAGGCTCCGAGCCATCAGCCCAGAGCCTGACGCGGGGCTCGAACTCACGGACCGCGAGATCGTGACCTGGCTGAAGTCGGACGCTTAACCGACTGCGCCACCCAGGCGCCCCTGTGCTCTGCTTCTAAACACAGTTCTGGCCACAGGCCACAGAATTGAACGTGCACTAGGGGGTCACTGGCCGCAGTTTTAAAAACAGCCCGTTAGAAAGCATTTCAGGACCGAGGCTGCAAGTGAGCCCTCGGAGAGGGGCCCTGGGGCGCCTGCTCTCCACTTACCCAGACCCACACAAAGTCTGAATGATCTTTTTTGTGACTCAGAAATTCCCTCAGCAGCACGAAGCCCGTCATACACGTTTACTTACTTGGAGACGTGTGTTGTCACGCTGTGTCTGTGCCCTGGTAACACAGTGAAGCTCTGTGTCGGGTGCCGCCGTCCTGGCCTCATCCTGCTGCCAGAGTATAAACTCACTGAGCACAAATTGGTCTGTCCGTCTACTACACGCACCCCACTTAGTTGTCAATAAACAGTGGCTTCCTGTGGCCGAATGCATTTAACTCAGAAAGTCGGTTTCAGTTGACTCAGTGGCATCTCCGAGAAATCATATAGGTTAGCCTGATGCTGCTTTATTCCCAACAAGTAAATATCCTGTCTGTGCAAAGTAGAGTGTATCGGGGGTGAGTCACAGTGACAGGAGTCCTTGTTGCCCCAGCCTTCTGTTTGAAAGGAGCACCACTGATGGATTGCTGGATATTCTAGGTGGATCGACAGAGGGCAGGGGTTAGTTCCCATCCGCTCCGCTGGGGGACCCCACGCCCGAGTCCTGAACAGTCTCTGCCTGTCCCGAGTCTCTTCCGGGCTCCCGGCCATCTCCGATCCACCCCAGCAAGCCAGGCAGGGGTACGTCCAGAGCACCCTCTTGTCCGATGGAAGAACGGGGGTGGCCTTCTGCTGGCACCGGGAAGTCAAGGAAATGTTTCCCAAAATGAATTACTTTCACCCACTATTTGATGATATTTCTAGAGTGTGATTTATAGAACTTTTACTTTTGCTAACCAAGTGGAAAGATTCAATTTGCAGGTTCCTTTTGTTTTTCTGCAGAAAATCTCAGCAGTCCCTTTTCTTCATTAAAAAGAAAAATATTGTCTGTAGTTACTCTTCCAAAGTCTGATCTCACAGTCAACAGAGCTGGTCGATCTTCCTTTGGAATAATGGAAGCACTAGGGGCCCAAAGCATTCTTCAAAAGGGGGTGTCGCCGCTCGGTTCCAGCTGTGACGGGCGGGGGCAGCGCGAGCACCATCTAAAGAACAGACCGCAGCATCATCCATTCTGTGCCACAGCCATTCTCACGACCTTCGTGACGGGAGACGCTCCCGTGAATGCACGCTGTGCCTTTGTGTCTTGGGATAAAATGCTTCTGATTCGTTATAGTGAGGTTTTGAGGAGACATTCAGGTGCTTGTTAAAAATCATCCTGAAGCCTTACTTACAAACACACCCATGTGAGAAAAACAGTGCAATCCTAATAATATCCCCTTACACATTTAAACCCGTATCGAGAGGGGTGCCTGGGTGGCTCAGTCGGTTGAGCGTCCGACTTCGGCTCAGGTCACGATCTCACGGTTCGTGGGATCGAGCCCCGTGTGGGGCTCTGTGCTGACAGCTTGGAGCCTGGAACCCGCTTCAGAATCTGTGTCTCCCTCTCTCTCTCTGACTCTCCCCCACTCATGCTCTGTCTCTCTCTCCCTCTCTCTCTCTGCCCCTCCCCTTTTCATGCTCTGTCTCTGTCTTTCTCTCTCAAAAATAAACAAATGTTAAAAAAATTTGAAATAGAAATAAACCCCATATTGAGAGACAAATCTACCCTTATAATGTGAATAATTGGCCTTCTGTCCTCTGTGCTTTCAGAATGTCCCCTGATCTACTCCCTTATGGCCTCCTTAATTTTGTATAGTTTAGCTGAGCCAGCACGTGTATTTGGCTGAGTCCAGCTAATTTCCGCAGAGACCGGCCTTGGTGTTTTGATCACACGCTTCCTCCTGATCCCTCCCCTGGTGCAGATTTGGTCTCGTTACTCTCTGAGTGACACTCCAGAGAAGTCAGTCTGCCTCCCACTGACGTGCCTTCGAGGAGGACCCTATTCTATTCGTAAGGCTGTGTGTTCTCACCCAACTTATTTGCCCATGTTTGCTAAGTGACACTACGCATCATAATGTGCTTGCTTCTGGTGGTACTCAGGAAGCCAATATACATAAACACTGGCTTAGTCTTAGGTAATTCATGCAGAATAGAGCACCTACTGTATGCAGAGTTTGCCTTTTTCCTCCTGCATGTGCTAGACTGATAGCCTTTTGCCTCTAGGAGGATTTGGTTCATTCCACTGGGTGGGTTCCTTGGAGGAGGTGTGGGGTGGAGAAAGGGGTTCCCAGATCTTCGTGCCTGAGGGACAGGACGCATGCGTATCTGCCCACAGGAGGCATGACCGGAGACCCAGCCTATCTGCTTAGATTGGGTATTTGGACCGAGCGACAGGTACAAACACAACATAAAATACCAGACAGATCATGCCGCTCCCCTGACCACTTAGTGGTAAATGTGTGGATGGCGGGTATCCTGGGGGACGCTGGCTGCCCCCCACGTTCCTACTGCACGTGCACCCACACACTGTTCTAACCCCTACCCCCGTCTGTAACATCCCCTGTGAGATCCCCCACTCCACTTGCTCTTAAACTGAGGAATGGGGCTCTTGTGTTGAAATTCTGGCTCAGACACACGGCTTGAAAGCTGGAGCGCCAGGGGCCACAGCAGTCTGTCCCAAGCACGCGTCTGACCTGGTATCTGGTGTCTCACACTTTACCCGTGTACCGATCTGCACAGGAGGCTGTGGACCCCAAGCAGCTGGCTCGTTTCCGACCCTGACGTTTCCTTTCTCACGTTTACGTATGTGGATTATGATGGGTTCACAGACTCAGGGCCGACAGTGTGTATTTCCTGTTCTGCCGGGGGCTCCAGGTGGCATCCTGGGAGCGGTTTCCAGGCCTCCCTCCCCTGGGGATTTTCATCCCAGAGGATACAAGCAGGTGTTAGCAAGCTGTGAGACCCTCCTCAGCTCACGTGAGATGTGACATGTGCAGGCGTAGCCTGTTTTCTCAGCGAGTGGTTTCTAGAAGATTTTCAAAGGTTCTTCAAGACATTGAGACCACGGCTTTGACTCCTAGCTTGCCTGGGTGAGCCCTCAGCTGCCCACCATCCCTGGCCCCTCTTCCGCCTCAAGACCGCTCACTCTGTTTCTCTGTCCGTGTACGTGCATCCTGCTCGGTTACGTGGCTGACCAGGAAGGCCTGATCCCTCCTCCCTCCATCTTCCTCAGCACAGATGAGTTGCTAGCCAGGTACAGATGAAGGAAGGACGGCTTCGGCACGGTGCGAAATCGAGCGTCAGACGCATCAGACGCACCGTAGCCCAAATAGGACTCACAGAGCAGACCCTCCAGACGATATGTACTGACCCGCATCCACAAATGACGCTGGGACGATGAAGTCCATAACCTCCCAGGACCTGTAGTACCAAGTCATGGCCCCAAGAACCCAAGGGGAAGCCAGACTAGTGATGCTCCCGGTGAGGTGGGCGCCCGTAAGCGGGAGGGTTCTTCCCGGTGACCTGGGTGACCGCGGGTGTCAGAGTCAATGAGTCTAGAACGAGCTTCCGTTTCACATACCGAAGGGACTTCCTAAGCTTTGCTCAGTCACCAAAAAACACAAATGGGAGTTGTAAGGGGCACATGTAATAAGAAGCTGATCCGAGTGATAATTAGCCCCTGCTCAGATCACCTGTGCCCCAGCTGTTTTCTGGATGAAAACACATTTTTGCAGGAGGAAGCTTTGCCCTGAGTAGCTGATAGGATTTGCCACCTGCATGCAAGAACTCTGAGGCACGGCGAGCCATTAAAGAACTGTAAATGGGTGACTGAAAAGCAGACCCATCGTTAAAGGGGTGGGGACAGAGTTGACTCCATGGGGACGTGCTTCATGAAGGAAAAGTGAAAGCTGTGCCTTCCACTGCGTATTGATTCTTGAAAGCAATGAACACTATCATCGTTTTGGTAAATCATTGATTTCTGTCCCCCTCATCCTTCCAATCATGCGTCAGGTCGGCCAGCCCTGAGATGGAGACAGTCACTGGTTCTGTGAGAGTCTCTTCCTGGGGCCTCATCCACAGCTCCTACGGCCCACGCTGATGGGTGTCTGCACTCCGTGGTGCTTTGCAGTCAGGTGGTGCAGACAGCAGAACTTTGGTTGGAAGGAAGGCTTGGAAGCTGTAATTATTTGCTTGGGATTTATCGTGGAAGTATCTCAGGTGCCTGTCTAAACTGGGTTGTGCTGGTGTGGGGACGGTAATTTCCCAAGGACGCTCTGCGGTGAGCAGACACTTAACTTGGACATTTAGCAAAACTGTGCTAAGCCCGCGTCTCTCCCTGCTGACCGTTCAATCATGGGAGAAGCCCCGTGAGGTGGGGCGGGGGTTTCCAAGTCTTCAAAATGTAGGGCTTTCTGGCTCTCGAGCCGGCACGTTACTTACGTGAGTTTGCCCCGTGCTTCCTGGACAGAGACCAGGAGACGGATGTCATCCCTCTGTTGTGTTCAGTACGCGTTACTACGGAGCAGTAACTACGCACAAACAGGGACGGGGCAAATGTATTCTCACCCCTTGCTCTGAAACGACTTAAACCAGGAGAGAAGATAGTTGTTGAAGCGAATACCCAGGTCAGCGGGTGCTGTGGCTGCCCATTGTATCATTTGTAAACAGTTTGCCAAATAAGAGAGTTCTTGTTAAAAAGCTGAGCAGTGTGTTCCAATCTGCCCGGGGTCTAGTGTCCTTGCGTTCCCACACTGTCCGTGCACAGGCGCGCGAGCACACGAGCAGCTGGGTGACTGGGTGGCGAGGCCCTTCCCGCACCAGGCCTGACGGGAAATATCCTTTTCTTTCCACTGGCAAAGACTTCTTCCAGAAAAATCTTAGGAAGAAAAGTCAAAGCTAGATTATGTTTTACAGGATTTTATTTGTAAGGCACTAAACTCTTAGAAGATGAATTTTAAAGGCTTCAACTCTTCAGCTGGCCCAGAGAATTACACTCATCTTAGGGCGCCTCCATGTGCCGAGCATCAGCTGGGCTCCGGCTTCCCCTCTCCCTGGACTGCTCTGTCCCCATCCCCTGGCCATGGGACGTCACTACCTGTCACCCTGGACTGTTCTGTCCCCATCCCCCGGCTGCGGGACGTCACCACCCGTCGCCCTGGGCTGCTCTGTCTCCATCGCCTGGCTGTAGAATGTCACCAGCAGTGTGGAGAATGGCCAGGAGGAGATGCCCGGGGCTGGTCCTGAAGCTCTGCCCCCTCCCTCAGTGTCTGCACATCTGCTGGGATCAGGTCTGTCTTCTCAGGAGGAAGCTGCTGACGTCTTTGAGACGGGACTCCAAGTAACCGAGCCTTCAGAAAACAGAGACGATGGGGCACCTGGGTGGCTCTGTCGGTTAAGCGTCCACCTCTTGATCTCAACTCAGGTCATGATCTCAGGGTTCGTGGGTTCGAGCCCCACATCAGGCTCTGTGCCGACGGTACGGAGCCTGCTTGGGATTCTCTCTCTCCCTCTCTCTCTGCCCCTACCCCACTCGTGCTCTCAAAACAAATAAACTTTAAAATATTAAGAAATAAAAATAAAACAGAGAGGCCCCTGTGGCTGTGTGGTATCTGTCCCCTGCCACCTTGAAGTTTGGGGGAAGCTAGTTCTATTACAAGGTATGTGCCTGAGAATACGTGGGTTTTAAAGACACTTTTAAGTCCAGAGCACTTGGTTTTCCAGATCATAGTTTTCCTCTTAGAGAAACGTGAAGAGCCGTGCGATCTGCTTGCTGATACTAGACACGCCCGAACTGAGACTTGTTACCGTCAGTTATTAGTATCTGTTAGGAACCTGCATGATGTTTGTGGTTCTCAACCCTGGTTTTGGTGCTTCATTTATAAAGTTTTTATATCTAAAACGTGGTTTGGCACGTGCTGAAACTCATTGCGTTACTGTTTAAAGAATTTATAGATGTAATGGTAGAATCTATGGAATGTCTGCTCTATTAAGCGATTTATATCATTTTTTATGATTCTCACAATAGCTCACAGTAGCCCCATAAAGTATCTTGTAGTTAATAAGGAAGGCTCCACGAGATTAACGCTTCCGTACTTAACTCCGACGGCCAAGTCACCTGGGGTCTGCCTGCCTCGTCCGGGCTTCCTCCCAGCCCCATGGCTCCTGGAAGACACCACACGGCCACACACCTTCCAGTGTATGGACGAAACCGGGGATGGTCACCCAGCAGAGGAGTGAGGCACCTTTGGGACCATCTGTCCCCCAGCAGCTGGCCTGGGTTCCTGCATCCACAACCCCCTCCCTCCTGGCGCTGGCTCCAGTGGGTCCCCGGCACCTGCAGGGACAGCCAGCCTCCCATCCAGCCTGCAGAGCCTGGGGCACAGGGACCAGCGAGGAGGGTGGCTCCTTGCCTGGGGCGTTTCCAAGGCATCAGTAGGGGGCAAGCTTCCTGTGTGATGACCTGGGGATTTGCACATTTGTGGGAATCTCAGAGAGTTTTCAGGAGGAAATGATGCACCAGAACTTGAAAACGAATCACATTGGACCTGCGCCACCCGAGTGGGGGAGGGGCCACCACGGGCAGAACTCCAGCCACACGTGGATGGGCCGCCTGCACATTTTCAGAGTTCCGCACGCCCGTGGAGAGGCCGTGTGCACCGGCCGCCCCCCTTTCCTCCGGGAGGCCGGGGGGTGGGCGTGCAGGGGATTCTCCAGAGGACGGACACAGAGAGGCCAGAGAGTTCCCACACGCCATCACGGAGCAGGACGTGTCTGTGGGTCTAGAAAACATCATTTGCTCAAGATCATTCACTGACTAGTGCCTATTAGATTCAAAAGTAGCAATTGTTAACAGCGATCAGAACTAAGATCCTTCCTTTAAAGGAAAGGTCGACATCCACACTCTCGCGTACGGAGCTGGTGCCACATGGGGAGCAGAGGCTGTGCCCAGTTTGGCGGCTGGCGTGGTGAGGAGGTTACCAGAAGGAGAGGAGGAGGGGGAGGCCCGGTCCCTGGAGCGTCTGGGCCTAGGCAGCGTGGAGGCCGCACGGAGAGCAGACACGGGGGTCCCTGACGGACACTGTGGGCCTCGGAACCAGCTGCCTGGCAACGTTTACCACCGTTACAGCACATACAGTGTTTCCGTGCCCCAGCATTCACACCTGCAGCCTCGCCCTGGCCCGGCCCAGCCAGCCCTCACGAACTCCCGAATTCAGCACTCGCAGGTCTGAAACGGAAAGTCCAGTGGTGATTACTGGAAGGCTCCAAAACGAGTTGTGTAGATCTTCACTGCCCAGAGACAGCTTGGACGAAACTCGAAATCTGGTGGCTTAGCCCTACACACGGTAGGCCGTGTCCCTAAGCCAGAGGACTTCGGCCGTATTTCGTGGAACATGAATTTCTTATCTGACGGCAGACCATTTGGTGGTAGTGGAGAGCCCAGTCCAGAAACTCAGAGGACTTTCAGTGATTGGCGTCATGGGGCTGTCCGTGCACATATGAGGTATTTGGGCTTCATGGGGCCCTCCGTGCAGACGTGAGGTGTTTGGGGGTCGTCGGGCCCTCCGTGCAGATGTGAGGTGATCAGGGGTCATGGGGCCCTCTGTGCAGATACAAGGTGCTTGGGGGCCATAGGGCCTTCCGTGCAGACGTGAAATGGTTGGGGGTCATGGAGCCCTCCGTGCACATGTGAGGTGTTTGGGGGTCTTTGGGTCCTCGTGCACACCCCAGCTGGTAACACAGATGCAGACATGAGCTGATGGGACTTCTTTCTCAAGTGACCATCGGTTTGATGCAAAAACATTCATGGTGTTGGTTCATAATCCCTCCCAGGAGATCGATGGCAAGTGAGCCCAGCCCCACCTGGCCATACATCTGAGGAGTGGGGCAGTAACAGAGGGTGGTGTGGTTTCCGAGACTCTGGCACTCACCCCAGGTCTGCAGGCTGCACCCAGACTCTCCCTGCACCAGAAAGCAGGTGTGTCCCCTTCACGATTCACCGTGCACCCTGGATGACGTCTGCCCCGTCGCAACTGTATTTTGCCGCCACGGCTGCCGTGTCCTTAAGGAAATGGCATGCCGAGCGTTGGTGACACAGAGTAAGTTGGGGCGGACATTATACATTAACCCCAGACACTCCCACAGTCTCGTGTCTGGAGCCGTATGGGTTATGTGGACACTGAAGACTATGCCTTGACGGGAGGCTTTAGAAAGGAGCTTGAAATTGGGATGATTATAATGCAGTGGCCCCGTTTCCTTGTTTTTGTAAAATAAGTAAAAACTTATTCTTGTCCTCCTTTTCTCTCATCTGGGCAGTTAATCATAAGCCTTTTTAGTACAATTTAGATTAGGTTCATTAGCCAGACCTGCTCTGCAGTATAAACACAGCTAATGAATCACAGACTTTTGCTGAGGTCTTGCACCTTAAAGCACAGGCAGGACGCGGCTGTTCCTCAAGTGCAGAACCCGTGTCATAGAGCGGTCACACCTCTCGAGAGTTTGCGGGAGAGCGGTGGAGAGATACAAGGACCACGCCGCTTCAGAGGAGAAGAGAAGGACAGCATGTAGCCGAGTGGGAGACTGAGTAAACGGTTTTTGGTGAAGACAGCTAATGAAACCTGGCAGCGGCCCCGTGTCCCAAGGGCAGAGGGGCTGGGGCTTCCCTGGTCCTTCTTGAAAGCACCCAAGTTCAACTCCTGACGGACGGGTGTGGTCTGAAACACTGGCCCATTTCGCAGATGAAGGGACAGAGTGAGCCTTTAAAGGCTCGAGTGTCTTGTAGAAAATCAGCAAATACACAGTCTTTATCTTCAGGATCTCCGCTCCCTGTTTGCTCCTCCAGTGTCCCCTGGTCCTCACTACCCAGACCCCGTGCTGTGGCCCGAGACCTCCCTCGGTGGCTCAGCTGTCATGCTGGAAGGGAAGGGACGCGGGCATAGCCTCTCCCGGGAGCTGTTTGGGTTTTCACGGAGAAGGCAGGACGTTGAGGGTGTGTTAGTGTCACATACTCTGCTCGGGGATATTACGTAGGTTTTTCTCACTTCATCTCTTTGAGGTGCCTCAGTCCGCCGTTATTAAGCGCCCGACTTCGGCTCAGGTCACGATCTCACGGTTCGTGGGTTCAAGACCCGCGTCGGGCTCTGTGCTGACAGCTCGGCTGAGCCTGGGACCTGCTTCCGATTCTATGTCCCCCTCTCTCTCTGCGCCCCCGCCCCCCGGCTCATACTCTGCCTCTCTCTTTCTCTTTCTAAAATAAATAAACTAAAAAAATAATAATAAAAATCACACACCCCTTTGACATTCATGTTGTCCCCATCTTACAGATGGGGGACCGAGGCTCAGCTTACTCACCCCAGTCATGGAGGCTGGGACATGCTCCCGCCTGATTGGGCAGGTCTGCACTCACCCCACAGGGGCCGGGAAGCCGTGCCCCCAGGTGGGAGTGTGGACTGCACACCTGGACCCAGGCAGGTGGAGCTTCAAGTCCCCGAGGTGGAAGACAGAAACCTCAGGTCTGGTGGCTGCTCAGCCTTTGAGCTCCTGAGGTTTCCGTGCCTCGGGGGAGGAAGCCTGTCGTGTTCCGGATTCCCATTAGAGGACATAAACTGCTGAGGCAGACACGCTGCCCGTGAGCCCGCCGTGTGAGCACCGTCCCTCCACGGCACGGTGTCAGAACACGCGCGTTTGTGGCAGCTGATCTGGGATGCGCTACCAGGGGACAGACGGACCCGGCGGCTGTCAGTGCTGCCCCACTTGCCTGGTGTCGCCGGGGAGCCCATAGGACAGGCCCTTTGGGTGATTGAATGACACTGGGTGACCAGGCCGCCAAAGCGTGATCCCGTCCTTCTGTGCCTAGTCCCAGGTCAGGGGCCACAGAGTTTGTTAAACCGGAACCGATCCAGAACCCGAGGCTTTGACAACGAATTGCCACCTCGGTGGTGCGGTAGAGGCCGCCTGCTAGTCACCGTGACGCGGGATGTATTCAGGCAGGAGGAACGAGGCCCTCGGCACGATTTGTCAGCGAGTAATAGGTAACCAGTCTCATCTTCATGTTTTAACAAACGGTGTTCACTGTTATTAATACCCAGAGGAATAGTGAACAACAGCTAGGCCTGGGGCTGTAGATCAAAGTTCAGTTTTATGGCTAAGTACTCCTGAAAGTGGGTATTTACAAAGATTCGGGGTCTGAAACAACCACCCACAAATCAAACCTTTGAAATTGCTTTCTTTCAGAAAATAAAAATAAATATGACATTTTGGCTATGAAATATTTTAATGTATAGATTTATATAATAAATTTTATATGCAACTATGGGTTTATTCAAGTCTTTGTAACAACGAAACATAATAAATCATGAACCGTTACTGGAGTTGACAATGCATTTTTTACGGTGATTCTCCCGGTGAAGTCCGACCGTCCTGTGCCCACGTGAAGGACGCCCGCTGGTGCATCAGCGGGTTCTGAACTCCCTTCACTGTAGAGAAGTCATGCTTTTGTGTGAGTTTCCTCCAGACCGTGGCCCCGAGCTCTCAGTGTCAGTCAGCAGGTGTCTGCCGGGTGGGAATTTCCAACCCCGAAGGTCCACAGGTGTTGTGTTCGTACATAACAAGGAGGCAGCAATGCTGACGGAAAATACTCAGTTCAGTGAAATAGTACGCATGAAAATATCATCTCTTCAATGATGCTTTGGGGGAATTTTAATAATGTAGGACTAGCACGTGATGCGGTTAGAGGTATTTGGTCCTCTGGCAGGGTGAGGACTTCCCGACGGGCCCAGGCCTCACGTGGCTGTTGTGCAGGGTGGGGTGGGGTAGAAGTGGCTGAAGACTCAAGGCCACTGCATCACAGGCTACACTCGACGCCCGGTGGCTCTGGGGAAGTACACAATTCCTGGTGCTACTCACAGGCAGAACTGGACGCAGAGCAAGCATTCAGGGAAGGCTTCCTGGCATCCATTTACATTTTAGTATGAACGAGTTGGGCATAGCTCTTTTCTGAGCCCGGATTTCAATTCCAGAAAGGAATTTCCTAAGGATGATACTGAAGACTGTGGGCACATGAACGCCTAAGAACAGCACAGAAGCCAGGGAGAGGTAGTGCCAGTACCCACTTGTCTCCCCAGTATTTTCCCGAGTGTCTGCACGGCTTCAGGCTGACAGACAGGTGGCTGATGCTGGCATGCAGCACAGGGAGGGGGGACTCAGAGCCAGAGAGAAAGGTGGGGCCTGTCTGGCCTCCGCACCCACACAGAGTGGTCGTGAGATTGTTCTAGCTGAGGTATCGCGGGCACGGCACCGTGACCGTGGGCAGTCACACCGTGTCACGTGTCTGAAAGTCGCTAAGAGAGCACCTCGTACGAGTGCTCATCTCACGAAAGGACTTCTGCAACGGCGTGCAGTGACGACTGCTAACGGGGCTTACCGTGGCCACCGCGTGGCCATGCGTGCAAATATTGACTTACTATGTTGTGGGTCTGAAGCTAATACAACGTTAAATGTCAGCCGTGCCTTATAGGGTTTTAGGTTAGTTACCAAAAACCCCGGAAGATCACCCTCCTCGTTTCCGTGTTCAGGTAACAAGCACCCTCCTCTAAGGCAAGGTAACTGCAGGCAGAGAGTGAGTGAGACAGCAGGCTGACTGTCTGAGATAACGGGCGAAAGGGGCGCCAGGGGCTGGGGGCCTGGATTTCCAGTCTGGGGTGGGTGAGGGACCATGGGCATGCCATCCGTGCAACTACCACCTCACCCCTTCCTTGGAAAGGAGCTCGAGGGGCAGGTGCCACAGGCTGAGCCGTCGCACAGTGTGAGGCGTCTCTGCTCCCCGCCCCCCCCCCCCCCCCCGCACCGTGTTCAGGGTCTGCAGGGAGCCCCGGCGCACCCATTCTCAGAGTTATGCTCAAAAGCTGCCGCTTTAGATGCCAGGATGCCCTACGTGTGTGTTGCAGACAGAAGGTAAGAGAACACACAAAACTACTCCTTTTTCACGTTACCTACAAACTGTAAATATCTGGAAAGCAGTTTTCTGTGCCGAACCGTGGGCCGGCACCTCAGAGAGCTGTGGCGACAGGAGCCACACGAGCTGCCGGCTTCACGGCCACACGTGGCAGACGCTCAGAGACAGACCGGCCAGCCGAGCGGACCAGTGGCTCGCTGTCTGTGGGCGTCTTCCTGAGCACTGATTCTCCCACCGTACGCACGAAGGACGGCACTGAGTAGACACCGGTGTTTGACGGAGGAGGACAGAAGCTGTGTATCGTTGCCCTGCCGTCTTCAGTCCAGACCATCTCGTTCCAGTGAACAAGGAGAAATTCAGACGTAGGCTTTACCAGAGACTGTGGAACAGCAACTGTCTTTATCATTTCTTTCGTACGTATAAAAGACTGTGGGCTGGTGGACAAGATCTGGAAAGCCCAGGAGGTTTAGAGGACGACCAAATGTCACTATTGTCATCCCTCCGGTCAGCGACGGTCCCAAATCAGCATCATGGTAAACTGCCTCCAGTCTGCCCTCTGAGCAAAGTGGGGACCTCGAAGGACACAGGGTTTGAGCAATGCTTCTCCCGCAAGCGTTACATCAGGAATCTCTCAAGTACTTGCAAGGTCTCTAACGGTCTACACTTCGTGCCATAGTGAACCATTCTGCTGCAATCAGATACCCAAAAGCCAAGGCTGCCGAGGTTTTTAGAGAAGAAACGAGCGTCACTGCTTCCCTGCAGTCCCTCGTGCAAAACCCAGGGCAAAGACCCCTTGCTCACCCCTCCTGCACATCACAGCACATTCCAGCTGGCGTGGAAGTCATCCTACGGGGGGTGAACAGGCAAAGCGAGACACCAGATAGTCACCCGGTATAGAAGATTAAGACAACATGCCAAATACACAATTTAAGAGTATTTGAAAGTTAATATCATGGCTTCTTTTAATGTTAAAATGCCTAGAAAACTCCTCTCCAGACAGCTGGTGGTGTAACAAAGAGAGGGAGAGGAGGTGGTAACAGGCAGAGGATCCCCTTCCCCAGCTTCACACGAAGCCAATAATTCCGGGAGCACCTGCACACTGTGGGACTGGGCTGGGTGTCCCTGCAGCCCAGGAACGCTGGCCACAGCTGACCTGTGGGGGGTTGGATGCCAGCTCTGTTGGCTTTAGTTAGAGAAGGAAAGGGAGGGATCAGGGCCTTGGATGAATTACTTTTGTTCATTCCACTAAGTTAGTGGTTCTCAACCCTGCCTGCCCACCAGACTGGCCCCTGGTGCCATGAAATGAACCCGCCTGGGCCTTGGAATGTACTTTCTCAGATGATATCTCGTCATCGTTGATTTAGGGTTAATAGATTGGTTGTTAATCCCAGACTCAATAGTGACGTTGAGTGGAGGTGGAATCATCCTGCCAGTCCTGAAGTCATTAGAGCAGCTGAAAGGGCTCCTGTGAGTTGTCATGGACTTGGGTTAACTCTGTGGCGTGCGTGGGTTTGGTGGGTCATTACATGTTGTTATGTAGTCTGGACTTACTAACAGGGTGAGGACATAGGTTGGAATTCAGGCCACAGCAAATGCCAGGGCTGTTGGTAAAACGAGGTGGCGAGATAATGAGGGCGACAGCGGTACTGATGTTCATTGGAGCTAGGGTGGCCCTGCCAGCTCAGTGGGTTAATATGTGGCCCTCGGTAAGTTAGCTGTGAGTCCCACACCCAGGGCTACTGGTTGGATAAAGAGGCTGAGCGTCTCAATAGTTACAAGTATAGGAATTAGCTGAGCATCTCCTACAAGCTCCTCGGGGGAATCAAGCCAAGATTTAGCAGAGTGCCCTGCAAGTTGAGTGTCAGATAAACAACAGATACTGCATGGGACAGAACAACAAAAAAATTACTCTTTGATTATCTGAAATTCAAATGTAACGGGGGGTCCTGTATATTACGCGGCGGCCCTGGCTAGGGACTCCTCATGAGCCAGCGTCAGAATGAGCTGCCCGTCAGAGACAAAGAACAAGTTTTGGTCCCCGCAGTGTTCATGCTGGTCTCTGAGACTTTCATGTAATGTAGGTATGGGCAGTAATAACCTGAGGGAGGAAGGCCAGGTTTTTCTAGGCTTTATAAAAATGCCCCTCACTCTGTCTGTAAAACAATATTTCCAGTTTAAACATGATGGACAAATCTTCATGCAAACTTTGGCATAAAACCTTATTAAATACAGAAGGTGGTGCAAAAGATTTAACTCTGCATGCATTTGGAATGTAGACTTCAAACATATTATATAAAACATAATTAATGTCACTTTTGAAGTGAGTTATGTTCAACTTTCACAGCAGACAGGTATAGTTTCATCTCAAAGCCTTCAGATATTTAAATAAGAAACAGTCTGCTTTTCACTTCAGCATTTTTAAATCTTTTCCCCCAAGTCAAGAGAAATGCAAACGTTAAGTGGATGTTGTAGTTGGTTGTAACTGAACTCCTTGGAAGATGGTCTTGTGATTTATGTGAGTGCACAGTGGTGGGGTTGTGGTGAACTTAACTTGATAAGCCTCCAGGCCTGAAAGCCAGGGCTGTGAGTGCTAATGCCCACACAAGGTCTGCTCAGCTGTCTCCTGCTTTGAGAGCCTTTATTATCCTGGGCAGAGTTGGGATTGACTTGTTAGTGACTTTGAGTTGTTCTCTTAGCCTGACTTAGGTGACATGTAACTATTAGTGAAAATTCTGCAGACTTTAGGGGCAGCTTCTGCTGAGACTTGATCCTTGGTCCAAAATAAAATCGTGAGCATTTCTATGGCTTTCAAAGAAAAGCCATTAGTAATCACTATGGTTGCGTCTGATGGCACAGCTGTGAATGGAAGAAGGGGAAGCGAGCATTCAGGCTAATCAGTGTCTTTGTCCTAACAGAGCAGAAATGAATTCTTAATTTAAGCAGCCTTCAAATCCTGTCATTAGGGAAACGGCTAAAATGTAGGCTTGAGTATGCTTTTTTTAAAGTAAACTTTTAAAGACTGGAAGACTCTAGAAACTGGGCGGACTGTTGGATTGCTGAACTTTGTGGTTACTTCACTTTCTCAGTGGAGCTCACGGGGTCCTAGAAGCAGCTGCCAATTGTCATGCCTGAAGCCTGGGACCGCCTCGCACTCTGGGGGTGTCACTGCGCCCGTGCCAGTAACACCAGTGACTCTGCAAGGCCCTGTGCTGTGCCCTTTCTGTCTATGAGGAGTTTCCTGACCGCAGCCACATGGCCAGGAAACTCAGCTTCACAGGGAGACTCATTGACTTGACCGCCGGCCTCCTTGCCTGGCCCCATCCCTTAATCAATGCGCAGGTGGCGTTCCGGAGGGAGGCTGATACTGGTGGGGTGGAGAAGGCGGGGGGGCCAGATGGTGAGAGAGCACAAGTTTGCAGGCTCTGGATGGACAGAGGCAGCAGTACCCGAGGGCAAGGCGCCCCATGACTTGGACAAGGCCTCTGTGAGCTGGGATGGGCCCCTGGGCTTCAGAAGGAACAGAACAGCCCTGTAGTGGGGCTGACCCCAAGGGAAGACCTGGGGTCAGCTGAGCACAATGTGGGGGCAATGCATGGCCTTTGGGGACATGAGCCAGAGTTTGAAACCTAGACATAACAGCACATCTTCCAATTCCACTCCCATCAGAGCAAAGCCTCCTGTCCCTGCAATAAAAGAAAGTGAATGTCTTCTTCAGACACTTAGGTGAAGTCAGCTTCCAATGTCTGGCTGCTCTTGGGCTGCCACATGTGCCCTTCAACCCTGTGGTTGTGCAGAGGAGCCTCGTGGGCGTCAGCGCAGAGGGCTCAGAAGGGGACAGCCCTCCTCACGTGCTTCCCACCCCAGTGCTGCTCTGTAGTTTGGGGTTCTGCATGGGTCACACTTGGGAATGGGGCTGTCCCACCAAAGGGCTGTGCTCCAACATGCAGCATGGAGTCACGGTTCTGGTGAGGACAGGAGGGTTGCTTCACTGCTCTGGGCCTTTGTCAGCTTGGTCAGGACACACGTCTGCCCTCCCGCCACCACTGGGGAGCTGCAGGGCTCACACACATACACACACACACACACACACACACACACACACACACACACTGCACGGAGTGGGAGATGGGGCAGAGTGCCAAGCACAGTGGATAAAAACGTGGCATTTTGTTTCCTTGTTGTTTATGAGGTAATGCAGTATTGGATTCCTTTATGCGGAGAAATCCAATATTTTCTTATGAGCAATTTCCCTTTTCATATACAAACATTGTTTTCCCTTCTACCTACTGTTTTGAAGCCTTTCCTGTTCCTTATTGTAGATTCCGAGTTAGCATGATTCAGAGACAACTATTCCCTTCCCCAAAGGTGTAATTTGTACCTGTGCTTCCAAGGGTTTAAAACCCAGAGGTTGAACACATGTGTCTTTTCTGAGCCTCGCAGTAAGAATTCACAGGTCAGGTCTTTATGAAATGAAGGGTCACTCATGGCTCACGCCTCCAACCAGCTGCCCCCATGCCGCGGCCTGAGAGATCCCTGAACTGCAGAGCCAGAGGCTGGGCTCAACAGGACTCTTCAGGGACATCACCCACCCTCCCCAGACCCCGATTTCTGCATCCATCATAGCAGAAATGAGCAGGTGTCCACCGACTTCCGTGAATGTTGGACTTCTTGAAGTTTGTCTCCCTGGGCACCCTTGAGCCTAAGTGGCCCTCCCCCACCCAGAATCATCTCTCTCACCTCTTCAGCCCCTTTGTTCAGGGGGGGTTACCTCATTCCAATACCAGTTCAAGACACTGGGCTTCCTCTTGAGGAAGGTCAGCGCAGAAGCCCCTCTGAATCAGACACAGGTCATGGCGGAGGCATGAAGGGACCCAGAGACATGACAGAGAGAGCAGAACCAGTCGGAGATGCGGGGGGCTATGTGTCCTCAGGTCATGTACTCAGCCTCTCTGGGCCTCATGTTCCTTGTTGGACAATGTCCATGCTGCGACCAGTTGATCTTGCTTGTGAGGACTGGCTGTGGGCAGATGCTGTGCTGCCTCAGTTTCCCTTCCAGCGAGTCTTACGGTGCTGACACCACTCCTGCGGTGACTGGGGAGGTAGAAGCCATGATGCCTGATGGAATGGCCATGATGCCCTGTGTTTTACTGAGTGTCGCCCCCAATGATCTCAGACCCCTCCCTTGTCCGCAGGTGATTCCAGAGACGTGAGGGAACGTGCCCATGTCGCGTTGCGTCAGTGGCCACACCCAAGTGTGTGGGGTGCTCATCTTAGACACACGCCTCGTGCACGCAGAATTAAGTGTTGGCTCTGGAGAAGCATGACTGACACAGGGTCACACAAAGGCCTGATTACGATTCGCCCCAAGGTGGCAGCAGAAACTGGGTCCCGTGTCAGATGGCACTCATCTGGGTTTCAGGATGACAGAAAAATAAGTCATGAGGTGAGTCTAGTCAGAGAGGTTGTAGGCTCACAGCCCCAAGTTAGGGGTGTCCCTTCAGGGATCACGGGAGTGAAGACCGACTTCATTACGTGTGTGTAAATATGTCGGTGGAGGGCTTCTAAAACTTTTCAGTCTATGGCACATTTCTGTTTTTTTTTTTTTGTTTTTTTTTTTAACGTTTATTTATTTTTGAGACAGAAAGAGACAGAGCATGAACGGGGGAGGGTCAGAGAGAGAGGGAGACACAGAATCGGAAGCAGGCTCCAGGCTCCGAGCCATCAGCCCAGAGCCCGACGCGGGGCCCGAACTCACGGACCGCGAGATCGTGACCTGGGCCGAAGTCGGACGCTCAACCGACTGAGCCGCCCAGGCGCCCCAGCACATTTCTGTTTTTGCTAAGAAACCGCGACGGACATTTTCACTTGGTGTCAGATGGGCATTTCGTTTCTAGCACTGAGTACCACTCTCACTCTTGCAGCCTGTGCCGCTCCGGCCCCTCCTGGCCACGGAAGGCACAAAGCCAGGACGCTGGGCCAAGGCGGCCCACGGCCACCAGGTTCAGAAGGTCGGTGCAGAGCAAGCAGAGCCGCTGGCCCAACACGCTGCCCACGCTTCTTTCTCAGGTGACATTTGCCTTAGTGACATTGGCGAGGCAGAGGGTTCCCTTCCCGAGCACGGACGGGGCCAGAAGAAAGATCCCCGAGAGAACGTGCGTGCAGGTGTCCCTGGATCGGGCCCAGGGATCGAAGCCAAGGCCTGTCAGAGCGGGTGTCCGAGCAGGACGGTGTGGCCCGCCCCCCTTAGCTCGCCCGTCGCACATCCGATGGCGCCCAGGGTAGATGCTGGGGACGGCAGGGCGGCAGGCGCACAGGCACTGCCCGTGCATCTCAGCGGCACTGCCGTCTGGGTCAGGTTCCGGCTGGGAGATGGTGCAGATACGGTGAAAACACATTTAAGCTGAAAGACAAGGCCTGGTTGGGTGAGGCGGGACGGGAACCACTGCTTGTGCCAACACCCACTTGAAGCGAAGCCTTATCAGCTAGGAGGCAAGCCAGAGCCAGAAAGCTTGAATGCATTTACCCCCAACCCATATCCTAGTTTTCTAACTGTGAAGGGTTCGCCTGGTTAACCTGCTTCTAGGCCTTGTTCAGTTTTGGTCTGATAAAGGACAAGAGCAGAGGCAAAGTCGGCAGTTAATCATTCCCACCTTTAAAAGTCAGGACCGACTGGGGCTCTGGGTGGCTCAGTCGGTTAAGCGTCCGACTCTGGCTCAGGTCATGATCTCGCAGTTTGTGAGTTTGAGCCCCGCGTCAAGCCTTATGCTGACAGCTCAGAGCCTGGAGCCTGCTTCAGATTCTGTGTCTCCCTCTCTCTCTGTTCCTCCCCTGCTCGTACTCTCACTCTCTTAAAAATAAATAAATATTAAAAAAAAAAAAAAGTCAGGACCGACCTTCAAACCCACTCACCGTCATCCGGGGAATGTTCTCGAAATAATGCGACAGGCCCGTGTTCAGCTGCGGCTAAAGCTTTGTGAGTGCCGTGTGAGCTTTCTGTCGGAGGCCTGCGTGTGCTTGGTGTGTTTGCAGGCCGGCCTCTCGTGCGTTTGATTTCCACAGCCGGCTCAGCGTCCACTCACCCTTCCAGTCCGTTCTGCGGAAGCTTGCCCTTTGTTGCTTTCTGCTGTGTACGTGTGTGTCTGAGCTAAGGCGAACAAGGTCTGCAGGCGGAGGCTGGCTGTTTTGGTTTATTCTCGTAATTCCATTCTTCCCCAACTAATGCAGACTGCTTCCAAGTTGGCCGCGCGGGCTGCGTGACCACGGTCGCCATGGCAACTGTATTTAATTAGAAGTGTGCATTCTGTTGCATTCTAGTTCTAAAGAGACGAAAGCACAGCCGTGTCTGGTCTAATGTTATACCTAACGTGCTCATCTGACGGGCCAGCCCTGGAGCAGACCAGTCACGAGCAGGAAGACACAGCTCCAAAGTGCACAAAGTGGCTGCTGCTGTGGGAAAATGGGGCGTGGTCAAATCACGTTAAATGACTTTAATGAGCTGTCTTGTAAATACTTGATTGACCCAGTTCACACACCATTCATATATAAAAGTATAACACGTGTCACTTTTTAAGCAACGGCCGGAAGATCCCATAACATGAAATTCCACTGCAGGTTTGCGTGAGAAGCGTCCGTAGCCTCGGGACCATCTCTCATTGCCAGCCTTGCATCTGCCTTTCTTAACGTCCTGTAAACGGAAAATGCTGATTTGCTGAACCGAAGGTGGTGACAGCCCATGTGGCTTTGGTCACAATGTACTAGAATGAATCCTTCTGCAGACGACAGCATGGTTAACCATATTTAATGTTACTACCAGGATGTAAGCGTGGAATATTTGTGTGCCTTAAAACTCACTCATGAACACCGGAGGCCTGCATAAGTGCACGTGGAAAAATTATATTTATGGGACATGTGCCAAAGTATGTATTTACTACATACGTGATGTATTGCCAGAAGAGCCCTTGCCTGAAGCTGCCTGTCTCCATATGGAGATGAGCCAGCTATGCCTCTCACCTCTGACTGGGTGTGGGGGTCCGGGACCCCGGCGCAGCCCCGGTGGAGGCTAGGGCAGCAGACTGCTCTAATCCGGTGCCCCGGGGGCCAGCTGGGTAAAGAACCCAGGTCCCTGCATCTCCCTGGCCCTGCCATCCCATCTGGGCAGGAAGGGCAGTGCTAGATGACCCCCAAGACCTTTTACCCCCACATGATGATGTCACTGCAGGCACATGCTGTCTGCTTTTGCAGTACATGCCACTGAGCAACTGAACATCAGTGCCAGCGACCTGACGTGTTCTCCCAACAGAAGGAGACAGATTTCATGTTTGGGATGTCGACCTTAAGATTAACCAACGTTAGGCGTGGACACGGTAACTGCAGGCTTTGAATATTGCTGAAGGAGCCTCAGTGTAGAACTTTATGGACAAGAGAGGTAGTGTCATCCTGGGCAGTGCGACGCTCACCCAGGATTCAAGGGGGCTGGAGGTGGCGGGGGGTGGGAGGGATGGAAGCAGAGTGTGGCCGACTCTGCAGACGAAGTCTAATCTGCAGAAGAGCTCAGATTTATTATCTGTTATTTATTAAACCCAAAGTATAGTGGAGACTCATGGACGCCCTGCCCGGGTGGACACCTGCACGGGACAGCCATGCACCACGTTCCAGTGCTGTGTTCACAGAGGGGGCACCCGTGCCCAGGTTACAGCTTGGCAGGGACCTCTGAGCAGTGCCCTTGGAGCAAAGAGGCACGAATCTCTCGTGTTTGGGCATTGGGGGTGTGGAGCGTTGGGGACGCGCTGAGCTAACTGCCATCCACTCCTGAAATGTATTAAAGAGTGACTCTCTCTCTCTCTTGCAGAGGAAGAGGGCGGGGACCTGGTCCAGCCGGGCATCAGCTTTCCGGGGCCGGCAGAGGAGGATCTAGGTAGAGTACACAGCTCGGCCCCGGTGACTGCACAGATCAGACACGGCGGGCACGCCCCGGGCCGGGTGGCGCTCTGCACCTCACAGACGGGATCCCCACCGCAAAAACGGGTTAAGCAAGCGTGTGACTTTGCGCGTCCTAATTTCAAGAACGGAGTAAGATGTGGTGAACATTTTAAATAGTTTGTAGACATTATGGAAGCTGTAGGTGAGAACACGTTTGCTCCAAATCACCACAGATGAATTGCTGAGGCAGCTAACTATTATTAATAATCATCAAGCTGTTGGCATCATTGATATGTGTGTGAGATGGCACCTCTCGCCTTTGCTCTCTTGTGACTAAAACTTGCTCTCAGTGGATCTGAGGAAGGGAAGAGCTCCTCATTTATGGTTCTTACGAGCTCTTTCACCCGACTTGAGACAGCAGATTACTGCGGGCCAGCCCAGTGCGCACCGGGGTGTGGATGCTGAGTGTGGCCGTAAGCTCCAAATTACCGTCACAGCGTATTTCCTGTGGAGATTTCCTTTTTATGCCACATCACACACACAATCGAGCCAGTGCTCTCTTTGGCCATCGTCACTTGACGTGGATCATGCTTACATGAAAAGGGGCCAGTGTCTCTGTAAGACATGTGGAGTGTTGAATAAATTCAACATCCAACAGCAAGTGAGAAAATACACCCTACTGGTGGCTCCATGCTGTCTGCCCCACGCTGTGCGATGGCCTAAAAGATGCCAAGCTGCTCTCCCAGGTCACCAATGGTCCTGGGCTGTCACAGCCCTCGGGGCTGAATTAGGGAACATGAGGATGGTTTAGGCTTGAATTTGAATTTTTCCTAATTTATTTCAGACCTTTAGCCAGTGAATCTATTGCCCATTTGATTGGCTTAAAGAATAACATTGGAAAGTCAAAGAGGCCACTTGTATAAAGCTGTGATTTCTTTTAAAGAAAATTAGGGGCACCTGGGTGGCTCAGTCGGTTAAGTGTCCGACTTTGGCTCAAGTCACGATCTCGTGGTTTGTGCGTTCGAGCCCTGTGTCGGGCTCTGTGCCGACAGCTCAGAGCCTGGAGCCTGCTCCCGATTCTGTGTCTCCCTCTCTCTGTGCCCCTTCCCTGGTCACACTCTGTCCCTCTCTCTCAATAATAAATAAGTATTAAAAGAAAATTTTAGGGGCGCCTGGGTGGCGCAGTCGGTTAAGCGTCCGACTTCAGCCAGGTCACGATCTCGCGGTCCGTGAGTTCGAGCCCCGCGTCGGGCTCTGGGCTGATGGCTCGGAGCCTGGAGCCTGTTTCCGATTCTGTGTCTCCCTCTCTCTCTGCCCCTCCCCCGTTCATGCTCTGTCTCTCTCTGTCTCAAAAAAAAAAAAAAATTGAAAAAAAAAACTACAATAAAAAGAAAATTTTAAAGAAAATCAGAAGCAAAAAAAAATTTTCTTTTCAATGAGATTATAAATACAGATTTAGTTGTAAAAGAGTAGCTATTTTCCACTGTGATCGAGTTCAAAATTTACTTCTAACTTGCCGTTCTAAACAAGCCTTTCTTTACTCAGAAATATGCAAACCAGGTTATCTTTACTTCTTACTAGAGAGCGAACTGGCTCGTGTGGATGGGCGTGCGTTATTTTTTGTTACACTCGGTGGCGCTCTCCATCACCCCGAGCAATCACCAGGAAGCAGGCCTAAAGAGGCGTCCAGTGAACGTACGATACCGTCAACTTTTGTGTCACTGGGACTTTGGCGGTTCACCTGCACTCGTGCTGTGTCTGGACGTCTTTAGATCACCATTTGCCTGTGGTGCCGGTTCCCTTCTGTGACCGCCTCAGAACAGGGGACATGGGCCAGAACAGAGGAGGGGTGTGCGTCTTTAAGCCACATTTTGTGGCCGGCAGGATTTGGTGCTGACAGTCAGCAGCCAGGAGGAACTCAGGGGAGAGCCAGGGCGCATCCCTGAGAGCTGGTCCACCTTGGGGGAGACCCCTTATCTCGGCTAAATCACGGCACACTGGGCCTTGTGTAACACGGGACGGCGTCCCGGAGGGGCGTAGGTGACCAAGCAGCAGCACAAAGCCAAAAGCTTGTGGGGATCACACTGGAAGCACAGGTCCCACCGTGTTCTTACTGCCGAGTCCCAGACGGGGAGTTTAAATATGTTCCTGGTCACGCGAATGGAGTGTGGAGAGGTAAGTACAGGGATTGAAGGGGTCAGAGCACCTCACTGGCAGCATGACATGGGCTGCATTGTACAGACACAAGGCATTTTGTCTTGTTGGTAAAATATGCACAGCGTAAAATTCATCATTTTGACCCCTTTTCAACGTGTGTGTTCGGGGACGTGGAATACATTCACAGTCACCCAACAGGGTGATTGTCACCGTCCCCAGATCTCTTCCCATCTTCCCAAACCCAACTCTGCACCCAGGAGCAGGTACTTCCCGCCCCCCACCCCTTCCTCCTCTCTGCTTCTGTGAGTTTGACTATTTTAGATTCCCGGTCTGAGCGGGGTCATGCAGTATCTGTTGCTCTGTGACTGACTTCTTTCACTCTCTAGAATGCCCTCAGGATTCGGCCATATCGTAGCACGTGACAGAACTTCCCTCCTTGTTAAGGCTGTGTAATATTCTGTCGTATGTATCGACCACATCCAGTCTGCCCCTTCATCCCTTAATGGACACGTGTGTTACCTCCACCTCTAGGCCACGATGCGTAATGCTGTCAGACGCACAGAATCTCTTCGGGACCTTGCCTTTGTCTTTTAGAATTGCTGGATCCTAAGTTTGTTTTGCGGAACGTCCGTACTGTTTAGGGACAGAAAGTGTTTGGTGAGCTGCTTGTGCGGTCTGGCCGTGAGGGGATGACGATTACGAGCACGTCAAGACAGTTGGATTTTAGAGGCGGAAAGAAAGATGAGGCTCTGGGGAGCGTCGGCCACAAGGAGCTCGCAGACACACATCCAGCTTTCCCACGCGTGGTGCTGAACGAGCAGGCGTGGCGTGACTTGGACCCACGCGGAGGTGGCCCGGGTCGGGGACATGCACCAGTGGGTCCGGCCATCCTTCTCAGCCCGTTCACGGCAACACTGGGTGTCCACCGTGGTTCTCACTAGCCGGAGCCACCTGGGGAGTATTTAGAAATACGGAGACCCGGTCCCGCGCCGGGACGTTCCGATGCGTGGTTGCCTCTGAGGGTTCCCTGCGTGACTCGCGTGTGGCCCGGGGCAGGGAACGCTGGTGTCAAGGGCACAAACGGCAAGGAAGGCAGCTAGGGCGGCTCAGCGGGAGGAAGGGGGGAAGGGCTGAGTCACGTTCCCACTGCTGCTAGAGTCGCTGATCAGGAACAAATGCCAACTCGTAGACTTTTTCTTTTTTTCAAATCCCCTCTGCCTGTAGCCCCTGAAGCGGATGGGTCTTTACAGGTCTTCTGTCTTGAACGCACGGCTCTCCCATCCTCCTGCCTCACATCCACGTTAACGGCCGTGGCTGTGGAAGGAGGACGTCTTGTTTCCGAAACGTGTGGCCGCTCCTCAGGGCAGCTCGGGCTACTTCCGGGCAGCGGTGAGGTTACAGGAGGGGCGAGCGGCACTCATTGCAAATCCTAAAATCGTCCTTCGTGACAGACAATTTGGCAAAGAAATAGGAGAATTGGCTCCGGCTCCTCCTGTGCCCCATTAAGGGTGCATGCGTGCTGCAGAGCTCACATAATGCAGCATATGGAAGTAGGAAGATAAAGCAGGTTGCTTTAGAATTAATCTGAAGTCGGCGGTAAAAGTCAATTGATTTAGCACCTTCTCAATGACTACAAGGGAAGAGCCCACTTCTCCCAGGGAAAGGGTTTGAGGGAAGACCTTCAGACACACTGAGATCAGATTGCTCTCTCTGCCGGTAATTTTCGTGACACCGTTCTCTTAAACGTTATATTTAAATCAGTTGTAGAGGGTTGCCAGTTTATAAGCATTTATGAGGACTGCAATATTGGCCTAGATTTTATGCTGGTAAGTCAGCTGCAAAGTGAAATTTTTTTTAAAAAGTCGACATTAAATGATCAAAGAAGAGTAGGTACATATTATATGAGACACGACACAAGGAAAAGGGGTGGACTCTGCAATTTAAAAAAGTACTTGAATGTTGAAGCAATAATTACCGACACAGCCTTCTGTGGGGCAGGTGCATATGTGGGGATATGGTCTTGTCTAGTGCCACCCCCCCGTTATCATTTCTGGTCTGCACACCATTTAACCACATGCACGTCACACAGTATTTAATTATACAAAACTTATTTTCAAAGAACTCCCTTTTTAGATGGGGCACCCGGGTGGCTCAGTTGGTCGAGCGTCCTACTCTGGATTTTGGCTCCGGTCATGATGTCAGGGTCATGGGAGGGAGCCCCGGGTCGGGCTCTGCAGTGACACCACAGAGACTGCTAGGGATTCTCTCTCTCCCTCTCTCGCTCTCTGCCCCTCCCCCACTTACATGCTTGCTCTCTCTTTCTAAAGGAAAATGTTTTGTTTTTTTTTTTTAAAAACTCCCTTTTTAGAGATTTATATTTTGTGTCCTTTTATAAACACCCCTGGTCATCTTGTAGACATGTAGCTTTGTAACTGAATGGACATCCACACTTATTTCCTTAAGGGAAGTTCCTAGAAGTTTCTAGAAATAGTGGAAATGGTGCCATGTTTCTGTGCAGTGATAGTGTGTTCATTTGCTGCACCCTAAGTGCTGTGAAACCCTCTCTCCATCCTTCCCTGTCCTCCCCTTGTCCTTCACCCCCACGCACCAGTACCCGTGGGAGCCCAGAGGCCACAGGGGCAAGAATCCTCCCCAGGGTGTGACATCCACAGTTACCATCACATGCGGCAGGACAGGGGGAAAGGTTAAACATCAGTCAAGAGAGCATTCCAAAAGACTGTATAACCATTTCATGTTAAAACTTTATTTCTATACAAAGAAATCAAAATTAGTTTTAAAATTGCTAATATTTATTATTTGTGGAAATTAGGATGTTAGGAATTTACATCTAAATTTCTGAATTGCATTCCCTAGCTTTTCCCCTAAATATCAATTTTTAACTTGCACAATTTCCGAGCCTGGTTGTTACCAAGTGAATTACAGTATCTTTTCCCCGGGCCGGCCCCCTTCCTCAAGCAGTAAATCTTTATTGACTCATTCATGCTTCCATGCACACATGCCTTTGTCCTAGCTTGTTCAGGCCACGGTAACAAATGACCGCGGACTGTGTGGCTTGTAAACAGCAGCATTTGTATCTCCCTGCTCTGGAGGCTGAAGTCCAAGATCAAGGTGCTGGGGATTTGGGGTCTGGTGAGGGTCCTTCCTGGCTCATAGACTCCGTCTTCCTGTGAGTCCCCACCCGGGGGGGTGAGGGGGCTTTCTGTGGTCTCTTATATAAGGGCACTAATCTCTCATGAGCTAACCACCGCCTCAAGGACCCCCCTCCCAATGCCATCAATGTATACATTTTGGGGGATGCAGACATTCAGACTGTAGCAGCCTTCATTCATTCATTCATTCATTCATCCATTCAAGTGACAAAGTTCAGTGTTTTCTGCTACGTAGGGTGCTCCCATGTCCACGCAGACGACCACCAAGCTCCCTGACTTAGTTCCACTCGGTGGAGGAATTAGAAAAAAACAAACCAGGCTGGTGTATAGGCTAAAGAAAGTGAGTTCAGTACAGCTAGAGAGGCACTGACAACGTTCCCTAAAAATGCAACAGGTGTCAAACTAGTGCAGAGCGAAGAACCAGAGAGGAGGGTGAAGAAGGTGAGAGAGAAGCTATGCAGCCAGGCCTGAGCTCAGCAGCCGTGTGGGGCGGGGCCACCGGAGGACAGGCCGTGCGTCCACCTGCTACTCAGCCCTCCTGGTCCGGGAGCAAAGCATGAGATCGCTCTCGACCCTGACCTGGAAATCCGACAGCCGCCCTTGGGGCATAAAACACATCAGCGTGTGAACTGGTAGTTAAAGAACCCGTGTAGAAAAAGCGTGCCCTGATTAGGATCCCAGCACCGGCCTGTGCGGGTGGGGCTCCTTCTGGAAGGCGAGAGTCAGTGAAGCACAGCTGTGAGGTTGGGTGTCCATCCCGCAGAGATGCACTGCACTCAGCAGGGCACACGGTGTGTAAGCCTCACCCACACCAGGAAGACGCTGTCCCCGGCCTCACGGCCTCAGAGGGCCTGAGGGTCGCGACGAGCCCACGGCCGTTGAGACGATGTCACCCACACCAGGAAGACGC
>NC_064811.1:199139715-199160979 GCF_023721935.1 Panthera uncia | reverse complement strand
GCTGTCCCCGGCCTTACGGCCTCAGAGGGCCTGAGGGTCGCGACGAGCCCATGGCCGTTGCAACGATGTCACCCACACCAAGAAGTCACACTCCCCCGCGGGGAGGCCGCTCTGTCCCAGCATCTGCGTCCCTGCACACGAGACGCCCCACACACGCCCAGGCCCATGTGTGGCCATCCAAGATGCTCTCTGCAGCCATCGCCAGATGCCGCCTGGGGGCCCAGCCTCCCTCCCTGGGAACCGCTGTCCTGCCCCTGCACTGCACTGAAACCGGGGGTTTCTATTAGAAAACAAGAACGCACTTCACTCACAAGATTCTATTTTAGCTTTGAAGTCATTTAAAAAAAAATCCCACAAAGTACTAATCAAAAAGTAGCTAGATGAACTCCTAAATAAAATAAGCATCTGAACGTGAGGCTAATGGCAAAAGCAGAATCGTGTTGGGCTCTGGCCTCATGATCCCCAGAAGCACGTGTGGTGGGCACCAGGGACGGGAGATGTGAGGGAGGAGAGGGGGCTGGCGCCCGGCCGGAGGTGCAGAGACAGCCAGAGTGGACAGCAGCCCCGCCCACGCCCCCCACAGGGACCTCGCTTCCGGACACCCGGCTGGACTCGTGGGGGTCCCCTCCACCCCTGTCTGGACCTCCAGACTCATGGGGGACCAGCCCCCCACCTGCCTCCCTGAGGCTCTGCCACAGCCTGCCCAGCAGGTCCCTCCCACAGAGAATCCGTAAGGAAGCGAGCTACTTGCATATGTGTATTTGCACACGCACACACATGCTCACACGTGTGCACACGCTTGCGAATGGAAGCAACAACACGCAGAAGCCTTCAACTCACCTTTCAGAGCTGTGCCTTCCGAGACACCACTTTCTCCGTAATAGCACCTCGGGCCAGCAACGTCTAAAATCCATGTGTGATGGCCTCGCACCAAGTGAAGTGGTCGTGGGTGGAAATAGATCAGGAGGGCAGAGATAAGGTGGCAGACGTGTTGTTTAATGAAGGAAGGTGTGGCTCGTCTGACCTTTTCCTAATTCAGTGAGAGATTTTCGCTTCATTTCCTGTGTCTCCTCATCTATATTGACACAACACTGGTTTTTAAACGGTGGCTTGCAATGCGCTGATAGGCCATGAATTCAAGTGCACTGGCAATTTTTAATTTTTTTTTTAATGTTTATTTTTGAGAGACAGAGCATGAGTGGGGATGGGACAGAGAGAGGGGGAGACACAGAATCCGAAGCAGGCTCCAGGCTCCGAGCTGTCAGCACAGAGCCCGACGTGGGGCTCGAACTCATGGACAGTGAGATCGTGACCTGAGCCAAAGTCGGACGCTCAACCGACTGAGCCCCCCAGGAGCCCCTCATCGGTAATTTTTAACTGAAAAAGAAAAAGGAACAGGAATGTATGGAACGTGTAGGATGAACAGAATCAACGCACATCAGACACAATAAGGGCAACTATCACTTAAGGAAACCGTGTGTGTGTGTGTGTGTGTGTGTGTGTGTGTGTGTGTGTGTGTGTGTATTAGGTTCCGGTATAAAACATCTTGCTTTTACAAAACTTTTTTTACAAAAAGTTCAGCCACCGAAAGACTGTCTTGCATAAAACCAGGGTGGTAGAAAGAGAGCATGTTACGTTTGTGCCACATGTAGTTTTTGGGAACGAGAGGCCCTGTGGGGCGGGGATACCGAGGCAGGCTCTGAGGGCCGACCCCAGTGCCCAGGCAATTCGCCTCATTTCCCTGTGACTTTGATCCCTTAAATACTTGTTTGTTTATTTTTTAAAGAAAAGGGGCAGCTAGTAAGACTATTTCCTACCTCATAACAGATTAAAAGATGGTAAAGATTCAATCTGATGACCTTAGCAAGATTTATCACAGTAAGTGTTAGATGAATATTAGCTTCTACCATAATTCTTATTATTGCAATGTTCATTGCTATTAAACCAACCCCGGGTATTAAAGAATGAGTTTGGGGAATCCGGGGGGATGCAGGGATCACACACAGGGAGGACGGGCGAGACGCTCCGAGCAGGCCCCGGGCTTTCCTTCCTGCCATCTCAGAACAGGATTTCCACGAGTACTAAATTCATTTGCAAGTTTCAGTAACAGAGACGTGGACTTCTGGGATTGTTTTTAGATTCTGAAGGCTTTTTTCGGGTGGAAGGGTTTGCCTCTTCGAGTGCACGTGACGCCTAGGAGTGCGTGCTGGAAACGTGCTTGGGACCGAAGGGAAGGAGCTTCCAGGAGGTGTGAGTCCTTGGGTGGGAGAACCCGGTGGCAGTGGGGCGGGCTGGTCTGGAGAACGGCGGAATCTCCCTGGTTCCCGTGGAGGTTAGCCTGCGGTGGTGAAGCACGGCTTCCGGGACCCAGTGTATGAAAGGTCCGCTGTCGGGGGTCACCTGACCATAGGCAGCTGGGGAGCCTGGCAGTGTGAGAAAGAGGGGAAGTAGAGGATGCACGAGGTTCGGGGCATTTTACCAACTCCGGATGGTTGTGGTGGTGGCTTCAAGAGTGAGGGGGTGCCAGCCGCTTGGCAGGTCAGAGGACAGAGAAGTGCGGGAGACGTGGGACAGGAAGGGACTGTCTCCAAGCGCCTGCTGCCCACGCTCCCCGCCCCTTGGGCGACAGGGTCGGTCTTCTGGCCAAGCTGCCTGATTCCCAGTCTCTGTGCAGGTGAGGAGCAGCCACTCTGTCCGAACGGAGCCGAGCCTGGTGAGGTCGTCCCGCAGCTCGGGTCCTGCTTCCTTGAGGAGGACCCCATGTGTCACAGACCTCATGTCTGGCCCCGTATACCGAATGCTCGAACAAAAGGCATACTGTGCATTTGACACCTGAGATGGAATTAAGTGTTAGGTAGATAGTAACAAATTGCACTTCTAATAAGCACGGGCTAGCATGCACGTGAGCGTATGTCCATTTGCTTAACTGGCCTGCACTCCGTTTTATTACGTTTTTATGTTAATGCCACTACGGTATTGTATTTGAGTCAGGTGTACATACAGTGATTCGTCCCTTCCGTAGATCAGCCAGTGCTCATCAGAGCAAGTGCACTCCTATTTGTTTAATGTTTATTTATTTTTGAGAGAGAGCATGAGCAGGGGAGAGGCAGAGAGAGAGGGAGACACAGGATCCGAAGCAGGCTCCAGTCTCCGAGCTGTCAGCACAGAGCCCAACATGGGGCTCAAACCCACGAACCGTGAGATCATGACCTGAGCTGAAGTCAGACGCTCAGCTGCCTGAGCCACCGGGCCCCCCCCAAACGCCCCCCTTAAACCCCCCCCCCCCTATCCCCCCCCCCCCCCCCCCCCAACCTCCCTCTGGTGATACAACATCAGTGTGTTCTCTGTAGCTAAGAGTCTGTTTCTTGGTTTGCCTCTCTTCTCTTTTTTCCCCTTTGCTGGTTTTTTCTTAAATTTCTCATGTGAGTGAAATCCTGTGGTATTTGTCTTTTCTGACTTACTTCACTTAGCATAATACTCTCTAGATCCAACCATGTCCTTGCAAATGGCAAGACTTCATTCTTTTGGACGGCTGAGTAGTATTCCATTGTATGTGCACCACATTTTCTTTAGCCATTCATCAGTCAGTGGACACTTGGGTTCTTTCCATTGGCTACTGTAGATAATGCTGCTGTAAACATCAGGGTGCATGTATGCCTTTGAATCAGTATTTTGTAGTCTTTGGATAAATCCCTAGTAGTGCAATTGCTGGGTCATAGGTTAGCTCTATCTTGAACTTTTTGAGGAACCTCCACACTGTTTCCAGAGTGGCTGCACCAGTTTGCATTCCCACCAACGGTGTAAGAGGGTTCCCCTTTCTCCACATCCTCACCAGTTGTGTTGTTGATTTTAGCCGTTCTGACATGTGTGAGGTGATGTCTCATTGTGGTTTTGATTTGCATTTCCCTGATGGTGAGTGATGTTAAACATCTTTTCATCTGTGCGTTGGCCATCTGGACGTCTTCTCTGGAGACCTGCACACCTTTCTGATGTCAGCAAGGGAAGTTCTCCCCTTTAATCTGTAGAAGCCTCCTCCACACTTATTCGTCCTCTCTGCACCTGTTACCCAGGCCACCAGTTAATTCAGGGCCCAGCCTTCCTCACGTACAAGTGTGCCCTCTTCACTGCGATGTGGAACTGAAACATACATGTCCATGTGGACACAGACCTTCCATGGGGAGGATGGCCACGTGGTCACGGCAGTGTGTCCACGGGCCGAACAGGACCTCGAAATCTGTTTAGTAATAAAAACAGAAGCGATGTGGCCCAAGTCTTATTGGGGTAGAATAAAAAACATGCATGTTTCAAATCATGAATTTGATATAAAACGAGTACTGGCTGTAATTCGCGTTAAACGTTTAGCTAATGACATTGTAGGCAGCTCCCTTGCATCAGGGCCCCTCAGACCTGTTTGGTGCCAGCCCACGCAGGCAGGGCAGAGGCCCCAGACTCACGCATGCACCCGGTGGTTCCCCAGGCTCCCAGTGGGAAGAGCACTGGGTCCAGACACCGCAGAAAAACTCGTCACACGTGTAGCGGACGGCCAGCTGCTCGCAAACAGACGCCAAACACATGGTTACATTATAGGAGAGGACTATGCACTTATACACAGAATGTCTTAACAAAATAGCACCCTCCAAACTCAAAAGTAACCCAGGAATTGTATTATACCCACCCCGACAATATAAGCAAAGTTATTTATTTGACATCATTTCCTAAGCAGGATGTCACCAATGAAATTAAATGTCACTGTTCCCACAAATTGTGATATAAATTACGAGAAGTATTAGGGACGGAGGTGAAAGCGTATCTGCTTCAGCCATGAGTGTGTGGTGATTCTTAAGCCTTGGCGCCTTGATGCTTTCATGTCTGGTATGAGGAAATCAGAGTCCCGAAGCCTGGGACATACTCTTGAGCGCAGGCAACAGCTGGCAGCAAAGCAAAAATGGTCACAAAACGCCCACACTGCAGGCCAGGAACAACGAACAACAGAGCACAGGGCTGTCTGTCCAGTGGAGCAGTCCTCCTGGGAGAGGGTTCTGGAAACCTGCCGATGACGAACGCCTGGGAGCACCCGCCCGGCACAGGTCCCCAGCCCTCACACCTCTTCCTCACTGATCTGAAGTCTAGTCAGACAACCGTGTGACCATCGCCCACATTCCTGGAGAAAAGTGACATCCACACGTCTCCGGTGCTTCCGGTGCTGGGGATTCTGGCCTGGGACCTGGCATGTGGCCACACCCTCCTTGCTGAGAATGTGGGGCGTCTCAGGGGTCCCCGTGGGCCGGGCCCGGCCTGTGTAGAGTCACGGTGGAAATGCAAGCCTGTGTGTTCCCGGACTACGGCAGTGTAGGAGGGAGTGTTGTCACAGGGGCCGTCTGTGTGCACCCTAGCCGCTGGCACATGCAAGCCTCCAGGGAGCCGTGGGAGCCACCCCTCCCCTCCCAGGTTCTACAGCCCTCCTCACTTAGAGATTCCCAAGTATACCCCGCTCCTCAGTTATCAATAAACCATCACAGATCCATAGGAAGTCGTAGAAATGATCCCACTCCCAAGACGACATGGAAATAAACCTGGCAGGATGTCTCACGCTACAAACGTGACCGGAAGGCTCAAGGATCCATTGTTCACTCATTCGTTCCTTCGTTCCTTCATTCATTCATTCATTCATCCAGCCACCCAGCCATGCATTTGCTCATTCAAGTATTTATTACAGCCCTGCTATGCACAAAACACAATTTTTTTAATGTTTTTTATTTTTGAGAGAGAGAGACAGAGTGTGAGTGGGGGAGGGGCAGAGAGAGAGGGAGACACAGAGTCCAAAGCAGGCTCCAGGCTCTGAGCCGTCAGCACAGAGCCCGATGCGGGGCTCACCCATGAACCCCAAGATCACGACCCGAGCTGAAGTTGGCCGCTTAACCGACTGAGCCACCCAGGCGCCTCCACAAAACGCTATGTAGATTTTGAGCCAAAAGATGCAAAGAACTCTGTGTATTCTTTCCAACTCCTTTCAGAATGGTTGTTTTAGGCCATGCAGAGCATTTAGGTTTGCCTTAACTAACAGGCATCGGAGTGCCTCCGTGCAGAGCAGAGCCGGGCGGGCATCTGCTGAGAGCGCACACTGCCATGTGCACAGCGTCAGGGAGGCATGAGACCCAGCACCTAATGAGGCAGCCAGCAGGGAGGTGGGAGGCATTGGAAGGGATACAGTGCCCGCTGCGAGTCTCAGATGAGATGCTCCGTGCAGCATAAAATGTCCTCTCCTCCCCGGATTTTACATTCATCCCTCGTATGTTTTCTTCGTTCGCCAGTCTTCCCAGGAGGCCACCTCCAGCCTACAGAATGAAGTGAATTCTGAGCAGCCTAGGTATTTTTAAATAGCATTTATGAGCTTTCTGCCTTCTCTTACTCCTGCTACAGAATCTGCAAGGGCAGCTGAAACTCCATTTTTAAGACTCCATGAAATTATGGAAAATGTAGTTGGGTTGTAACCAGATCAAGAGCACAGGGGAAGTAGCTTGTGCTGTATAGAAGAGTCTAACAGGACAGCGTACGAAGCGTTGATATTTAAGTGACTGCTGAAAACGTGGTTCGGGTGGGAGTGTGCACGGAATCTGTGTACTTCCCGGGCACATCTGCATTCCAGGCCCTGTTGGGAGCGTGTGACTTGTCTTCTCTGCAGCCCTCTGTCAGCCGGGGTTTCAAAGGTGGGGAAGGTGATGCCTGACGTGGATCCAGCAGGGGAGAGGTCAACGCTGAAAGCCTTGGAGAGGGCCTGGGTCATGTACCTGTGTGGGTGACTAATGACTCACCAGAGGCACGGAAGTCGGTGCTGCATGGTGCCTTCCCTCCATTTACTGCGAGAGAGACCCTGCTGAGAGCACGCGGTGTGGGTGGTTTCTTGTGAGGAGCAGGGACAGACCACATTCCTCTCCAGGTAGACACCGCCCGAGGTCAGCACTCTCACTGGGGTGAGGATTTAACATGTGACTCGGGACACACACCCAGTCTGTAGCGGTAGGCCAGGGAGAAGGCTCTGTGTGGGTTGGAGGTTAGGAAAGAGAACGGGACGGCGTGTTAGGAGGTCCCAACCTTGGCCGTGAGGGCAGAAAGCCAGGGAGGACACCCAGAGTGGAGCCACGGCTGCAGCGATGGGCGAGGGAGTCCCTCCCTGAACCATACAAACTGCCCCCTCCCCCAGGCAGGAAGCCCCTCCCGGGAGCACACAAGCTGACCCCGCCAAGGCAGGGAGCCCCTCCTGGGAGCACACAAGCTGACCCTGCCAAGGCAGAGAGCCCCTCCCCAGAACACACAAGCTGCCCCCCCAGGCAGGGAGCCCTCCCTGGAGCACATAAGCTGACCCCCCCACCGGGCAGGAAGCCCCTCCCAGGAGCACACAAGCTGACACCGCCAAGGCAGGGAGCCCCTCCCCAGAGCACACAGGCTGCCCCCCCACCCCGGGCAGGGAGCCCCTCCTGCCTGGCCTGTGCCCTCTCAACCAAATGTGAGGTGAAATCCCGGCTGCTCTTGCAGAGACACTGAGATCTTATCCCTGTCCTCGTGCGCATATGCACCTGCTGAAGCGACCCGGCCCGGGGCAGGAGCTGTGGGTCCCGGGGCGGGGCCGTGCCAACCTGCAGCCAATGCGCTCACACGTGCGTCGTCAGGAGCGCAGACGCGGCAAGCAGTCCGGGCCCGTCCACCTGTTGCTCTGGGAGCCACAGATGCGCGTATGTGTTTCATTTTCAAAAATAAGCCTTGGCCTTCTGATGTGTCCCTGAGGCAGGGGTGGAGCCCAGACGTGGACTCGGGGAGCACTACATGAAATGACCGTGCCGTGGCGTGGAAATTGCCAGAATGAATGCCTGTCGTTGGTAACAACACACTAACTGAATTTCACTCCAGGCGGATTTGTGGACTGTTTTGTCGAAATGACATCTGTGGAGAAATTTAGAAGCGATGACTGCCGATAGCGGCTGCCAGATTAGAGGCTGGTGTATCTCAGACAGTGCTGACGCGGGGCGGTCCCGTGGACGTGTCCGGAATATTGAGTGTTACGTCCTCATGTGACTCGTCCTCAGCCCTTAGTCTTCCTTTGGGGCAGGAAACCAAGTTTGCTGACGCTCAGCCTGAGCAGGATGGGCCACTGTCCCAGATCGCGTTCTGCTCATAATGAGATCTGTCTGCTTCATTCGTATTTACTGGGATAGAGAATATTAGCTCTGGGGGGTTTGGGGTTTGCTTTTGTCTTCAGATTGTGTGTTCTTTGGTGTGGCAGACAAGTATGTGTTTAAAATGGACTTTTAAACTACGCGTTGTAAAAGGAAAGCGCAAATCATCACGCGATGCGCGTTTTGGTGCTATGAACACGCAAGGTATGTGGAATAGAGCTGACAGGCTCTGTCACTGCCCTGGAGACTCATGACAGCTGTGGGTAGTATTCCGTTTTCTAATACAGAAACTGAGTCTCAAACAGTCAACTGAATTGTCAACGAGCGGATCAGCTAATAAATGACCGAGCCATGGTGTGGACCCAGGGCTCTTGGAAGCATTAGGGTTTCCAGTGGATCTGGGGTCACATAATAGACATTTGATCTCTCCCTGCTGTTTATCATGGATTTAAGTAAGTTATTGAATCTCTGAGCCTTCCTTTTCTTAATTTCCAAATATTGTCACAATCACATGTGAATTCTGCAGCAGCCCTGAGGACCAAATTAGGCCAAAGTGAGCCGTATTTATCCTAGTCACCTCTTTTGACTACGAAAGATAATTTTTAGTTATTGTATGTATGTGTGTGTGCACGTGTGTGTGTGTGCATGTACACACTTCCGGGGCTGGGCGATCACCACGTACTTAGAATCACTCAAACAAGACCAACCGTGGCTGGAAGGTCACCTGCGTCTGAAAGCCATTCAGTTCTGTACCAGCTGCCAGGCACTCGGGCGACAGCAGCCAAGACAAACAGCACGTGTTCCTGCTGTGACGAGGTCCACCGTCTGGGGAAGGGATGTGGACGTTTAAATGGTAAGATCTGTCTATCAGCTGTCCCAGGTCCAGAGCATGTCCCCTGTGATGTGTGGACAGCGGACGGGATTTCCAGTAAACTAAAGAACGCGGAAGTTAACTTAGCTTTCGGCTGCTTGTTTCCATCCTACGCCCAAAAACCAAACTGTCAAAAATAGAATCCTTGTCTATATGGAAATCTTTGTTTCAAATCTCAAGACCTACGCTTGGCCAGCCGAACAATGGCTCCAGGTGGACTTGGTGGCTCAATTCTGGTGTTGTACGTGACGAGGTTCATTAACCCAATTTCTGGAGTGGGTGAGGCAGGCTCCGGATTCAGGGACGCTGAGTTTTGAAGTTGGAAATGTTGCTGAAGTCTCTCTTTCTGGCTCGATATTTTAATTTCATGTTTTAGTGGAGTCTGTGGCCAGAGAGGCCCGCCCTGAGTCCTCTGTGCCAGGGATGCCACTGGGTCCTCACTCTGCCTTTGCTGAGTCCCTGCCTCATTCCCTGTGTTTCATATGCCAGCCTTACCTCGAGCAGACTCACTGTCAAGATGCTCTGCATGTGGCTTGTGGGATGCCTTGCCTGCCTCTCAGGCTGGAGGAGCAGGTTCTGGGAGCTGCCAGGATGCCTGCTTACTCCCTTGGCCGGCATGACAGGTCGTTCTTATGCAGATCGGGGGTGGGGGCTGAGCTGGGCTGGCACCAAGATCCCAGACTCGAGTCCAGTGCTTCGGGTTGGATTTGGACCATCCCCATCATGCTGTGCCTCTGTGACACCTGAGCACCAGGCAAATACACAGGGAAACGATCTGGTGTCTTCTGTCCTGGATTTTCTCAGACACGCAGCAAGACGCTGCAAATCTTATGAACATGTATGGGATTTATGCAAGGAAACCCTTTGGCCACGTCTGAATGTGTTGGCAATTCATCATGTGCCGATTAGTCATATACTGTGGCCAAACAAGGGCCAGACCCTGCCCTTGAGGCTCAGGGTGGAGGGAGGGACATAAACGTGTCAATGAAGAATTGTGGCATGAGGAGGTCATGCAGGGATAGAGGGACATAGAAAGTGTTTGCAAATAAGTGGAGACAATGATGTGACAGTGACATGGCCAGCAGCATGACAGCTGCAGAGACATCCCTGTCCTGTCCCCAGAACCTGCAAACACATCAGGTTACGCGGATAGGGGTTTTAAGGTTGCTCATCAGCAGACTTTAAAGTTAGGCGATTGTCCTGGACCATGAGGTGGGCCCAGTGTGGTCATAAAGGTCCCTGGGGGACAGAAGGGTCCAAATAGAGAGAAGTGATATGAGGAACATAGCCAGCCACTGCCAGCCTTGAAGACGGAGTTGTGTCTGGGAGCCCAGAATGCAGCTAGCCTTTGATGCTGGAAAACCATTGTCCCCAAGGAGCCCAGTGCTGCCGACATCTTGTTTTACCCCCGAAATCTGTCAGACTTCTGGGCTCCACTGCTGAGATGAATGTGTGTGTTGGTTTTGGGGAGAGGGGCTTGTTTTCAGTTAGTAAGTTTTATCATGTTGAGCAATTTTAGGTGGATTTAAAAGTCAGACAAAGTGTAGAGTCCCCCACCGCAGTTTCCCCCATCACTCCACCTTGCATTAGTGTGGAACGTGTTACAGTTGATGAGCCGGTGTGGACCCTGTATCCTTGGCTGAAGTCCGTGGTTTGAGCTCATGCCCACTCTTGGTGGTGTGTATTCTGTGCATCTCGGCAGACGTCTGGTGTAATCTGTCCACCATCACATGTGCGGTCTCACTGCCCTGGAAGTCCTCCCTCCCCCACCAAGCCTGGCAACCCCAATCGTGGGGCCGTTGCTATAGTTTTGCCTTTTTCTGGAATGTCACATAATTGGAATCCTGTTGCAGAGCCTTATTATACTGGCTTCTTTAACTTAGTAATATGCATCTGATGTTCCTGCCTGTCCTTGTGTCCTTGTGTGGCTCCAGGGCGCGTGTCTTTTGTCACTCAATGATAATATTCCACTGCCCAGATGTTTATCCATTCACCTTGGTTGCCTCCAAGTTTTAAGAATAATGAATAAGGTTTTAATATTAATTAAATCTACCCAATCCATTTTTTCTTCTTTCATGGATCATGCTTTTTGGTGTTGCATCTAAACACTCATTGTCAAACACAGGCTCACCTACCTTGTCTTCTGTTATCATCTAAGGACTTTATAGTTTGATGCTTTACCTTTAGGTCTGTGATCTAATCTAGTTTCAGTTAATTTTGGTGAAACATGTAAGGTCTATATCCAGATTCACCTTTTTTTTTTTAAACATATGGATATCTAGTTATTCTGACACCATTTCAAAAACAAAAACAGAAAACAAAAAAACTGTCCTTTCTCCATTGAATTGCCTGTTCTTCTTTGTCAAGGTTAAATGACTGTTTGGGTCTATTTCTGGGCTCTCTATTCTGTTCCATTGATCTATTTGTCTCTTCTTTCATCAATACTGTCACCGAACCCCAGTTCAACTGCCCGTCACTCAAAATGCCAATACTCAAGAGGCGAGTTTTGGTTGGAAAGGAATATGAGCTTTCTTCAGGAGGCCACCACCTGGGGAGAAGACAGACTCTTGTCCAAAAGCCAACCCCGAGGTCTCTGCCTGGCCCAGGGGTTTATAAAGGGGTTTAGGGCCGTTAATCAGCAAAGGGAATGCAGGGGTCTACAACTTTCCTCCATTTCACGCAGATTCCTCGGTTGCCAGCTGCAAACGTTTTCTTGGTGCAAGAGGGTTGTGTGAGGGGGTGTGGTTCCTGGTTCATGATGCACAGGAAGACTCTGTTCTCTCTGCAAAGGAGGGCAACGTCTACAGATGAACAAAGAGAGGTTAGTAAAGTCATTTGTGTGACCTACAAAAAGAAAAACATTTTGCTAAAAACTTGCTGGGCTAATCAGGCGGAGACAGCTTCAAACGGGCCTGCTGGCTTCTGCAGCCTGGGAACATTCTGGCCCTTCTCTGCCTCAAGGCCACTGGTCTGATAACCTCACAGAGAGTAAATGAGTTGTTACTGCGAGGGAGGAGTGTGTTCACTTGAAGCAAGTTAACCCTTCAGAGTAGCTGGAGTGCTAGACCTCAGCGTCCTGATGACTATGGCTTTGTAGTGGGGTGTGATGGCATGTAATGTCACTCTCCATTGCCTTTCTTTAGTACTGTATTGGCTGTACCAGTCTTTTGTCTCTCCATATGAACTTTAGAATCCGTTTGTCAATATCCATGAAATAACCTGCCAGGAGTATAATTAGGATTGCTTTGAATCTATAGATCAAGTTGGGAGAGACTGATGTCTTGACCATATTGAGTCTTCAAATCCATATACGTGGAATATCTCTTCATTTTTCACATCTTCTTTGACTTCTTTCATCAGAATTTTATAGTTCTGCTGATACAGAGCTTGCACAGATTCTGTCAGATGTATAGTTCTTTCAGATTTTGGCACCAATGTAAATGGCTTTGTGTTTTTAATTTCAAATTTAATCACTCACTGCTGGTCAATGAGAAAGCAGTTAAGGGGCACCTGGGTGGTTCAGTTGGTTAAGCATCCAACTCTTGATTTTGGTTCAGGTCATGATCTCACAGTTCATGAGTTTGAGTCCTACATCAGGCTCCATGCTGACAGTGCAGAGCCTGATTGGGATTCTCTCTCTTCCTCTCTCTCTGCCCCTCTCCTGCTCATGTGTGTGCTTTCATGCACTTTCTCTCTCTCTCTCTCAAAATAAATAAATAAACTTTAAAAAAATGTTTAAAAAAGTAATAGAGCAGTTAACTTTTGTATGTTGACCTTGAACTCTGCAATGTTGCTACGATTAATTATTAGTTCCAAGAATCTTTTATTGATTCTTTTGGATTTTCCATATAAATAGTCATGCCATCTGTAAACGATGAGAATTCTGTTTCTTTCCTCCAAGTCTGTATACGTTCTACTTCCTTTTCTTGTCTTATTGCATTAGCCAGGACGTCCAGTGCAGTGGTAAGCAGGGGTGCTGAAAGGGAACACCCTTGCCTTGTTTCTGATCTTAGCTGGGAAACAACTTGTTCTTCACCAGTAAGTATGATGACAGCTGCAGGTGATCAGCCAGTGCTTTCTACCATGAGGTGGAAGTTTCCTTTTTCCATAAATGGATGTTGGATTCTGTCAAATGCTTTTTCTGCATCTGTTGATATGATCATATGACTTTTCTTCATTAGCCTTTTCATGTGATAGAGTACATTCATTGATTTTAAAATTTTGAATCCATTTTGCTTATTTGGAATCAATGCCACTTGGTCATGGTGTACAAACCTTTTTATACATTATTGGGTGCAAGTTGCTAATATTTTGTTGATCTAGATTCATGAGAGATATTGATCTGTAGTTTTCCTTTTTCGTAATGTCTTTGGTTTTGATATTATGTAACACTAACCTCATAGAAGGTTTAAGGGAGTATATTCACTGATTATATTGATTTGGAGGAGATTGTACAGAATTGATATAATTTGTTCCTCACATGTTTGGTAGGATTCTCCAGTGAACTCACCTGAGCTTGGTGCTTTCTGTTTAAAAGGTTATTAATTATTGATTCAATTTCTTTAATAAATAAAGGTTTATTGAGATTATCTATTTCTCTTTGTGTGAGTTTTAGTAGACTATATGTTTCAAGGAATTAGTCCATTTTTATCCAGGTTATTGAATTGTGGGTTTAAAGTTGTAATTTTCTTTTTCTATCTTTTCAGTATCCATGGTAGTGATGGCCCCTTTTTTGCTTCTGATGGTATCACACATTGTGTATTCTTTTTTTCTTAGTTAAAAAGACTAGAAGTTTATTGATTTTATGGATTTTTCAAAGAGTCACCTTTTGGTTTCATTGATTTTATCTTATTTCCCACTTTCCCTTTCATTTCTCTGCTCTAATTTTTATGATTTCTTTCATCTTACATTATACTTAAATTTCCTTTATTTATCCAGTTGCCAAAAGTGGAAGCTTGGATTACTGACTTTAGATCTCATATCTTTTCTAATATATGCAATGCTATGACCATTCCTCTGAGCACTGTTTTTGCTATGGTCTTTAAATGTTGATTTGTATTTTCATTTATTTCAAAATACTTATAAAACTGTTTTGAGGGGGTTTTTTTGATCTGTGTTATTTAGAAGTATGTTGTATAATCTCCAGGTAAGTAATTATTGATCGGTTGACTGATTGATTTCTAGTTAGATCCCATTGTTTCAGATTATATTTTGTATGATTTCTGTTCTTTTAAGTTTAGTTTATGGCTCAGAATATGATCTGTCTTGATGAATGTTCTCTTTGAGCTAGAGAAGAGTATGTATTCTGCTGTTGTTAAATGAATTAGTCTACAGATGCTTATTAGATCCAGCAGACTGAGAGAGTTGTTCAATTCAACCATGCCCTTATGATTTTTTGCCTGTTAGATCTGTTCATTTCTGACAGAGAGGTGTTGCAGTCTCCAACTGTAATAGTGAATTTATCTATTTCTGTCTTGTGTATTTTGAATGTTCTGTTGTTAAGTGCATACATGTAAAGGATTGTTATGTCTTCTTGGAGGATTGACTCCTTTATTATTATGTAATGGCCCTCATTAGCTCTGAAAATTTACTTTGTCTGAAATTAACACAGTTAATACAGCTTTCTCTTTTTTTCAAAGTTTATTTATTTATTTTGAGAGAGAGAGAGAGCGCACAGGTGCGAGCAGGGAAGGGGCAGAGAGAGGGGGGAAAGAGAGAATCCCAAGCAGGCTGTACACTGTCAGTGCAGAGGCCAATTCAGGATTCCATCCCATGGACCATGAGATCATGACCTGAGCCGAAATCAAGAGTCAGATGCTCAACTGGCTGAACTACCCAGGTGCCCCTAAGACAGCTTTCTTTCTTATCAGTGTTAGCATGGTATCTCTTTCTCCATCCCTTTATTTCTAACCTGTTTATATTTACGTTTAATATAAAGTGAGTTTCTTGTAGACAATATACCAGTTGGGTTTTGTTTTCTATCCATTCTGACAATCTCTGTCTTTTAATTAGCGTATTTATACCATTTATTTATTTATTTGTTTGTTTTGAGAGCGAGAGCTAGAGAGATCATAACCTGAAACAAAATTAAAAGTAGAATGCTTAACCGACTGAGCTACCCAGTGCCACATGTACCATTGATATTTACAGTGATTACTGGCATAGTTGGATTGCTATCTACTATATTTGTTACTGTTATCTATTTTGCCTTTTTTCCTTCTTTTGGTCTTCCCCTGTTTTTCTGCCTTCTTTGGTTTTAACTCAATATTTTATGATTCCATTTTCTCTCCTTCTTTAGCATATCAACTGTGCTTCCTTTCTTATTTTGTTAAAAAGCTCGCAATATCCATTTACAAGAAATCCAAGCCTCCTTTCAGGGAGCACCGTGCCGCTTCACATGCAGGACACATGCCTCACAAGAGTATTCCCAGTGCCTGTCTTACCCTCATGTCCTGCCTTTCACGTACTCGTAAGCTGTGAGCGCTGAGTACTTTGTTGCTGTTATTATTCCGAGCAAACAGTTGTCTGCTAGATCACTTATGAATTCAAAACTGATTTTATTATGCCTTTATTTACTCATGTTCAAATGACATTTCCTTTGTTAGAATGAGTTTCTCATCCATGTCGTTTTCCTTCTTTCTGAAGGATTTCTTTTAAAATTTCCTGCAACACAGGTCTATTGGCAACCAGTCCCCTCAATTTTTGTCTGAGAAAACCCTTATCTTACTTCTCATTTTACTGATCATAGAGGTGTATGTGAATGGGGTTCTTTGTTTTTCTTCTAACCCTTTAAATATCTCACTCCACTCTCTAGTTGCACGTGTGATTTCTCAAGAATAGTCCAATGCAATTCTTACCCTTGCTTCTCTATGGAAGGGTTTTTCCCTACTGCTTATTTAAAATATTCACACTATTTGATTTCCAGTGTTGGAGTATGATGTGTCTACGAGTAGATTTTTTGGCATTTATCCTCCTTGTTGTTCTGGCTGTACATCATTAATTTGGGGAAATTCTCAGCCGTTATTGCTTCAAATATTTCTTCAGTTCCTTTCTTTCTCTTCTCTGGTATTCCCGTTATGAGCATTTTACACCTTTTGTAATTGTCTCTCTGTTCTTGGGTATTCTGCTCTGCCTCTTAATTTTTTTTTTTTCATTTCTGCATTCCAATTTTGGAAGTTTCTATTGACGCTTCTTCAAGTGCACTGATTCTGTCTTCAGCTGCATCTAGTTACTTGACGAGCCGATCAAAGACATTCCTAACTTCTGTTACAGCGTTTTTTTTTGTTTTTTTTTTCTGGTGCTTCTTTTAGATTCTGTCTGAAAACTTCTGTCCCCTGCTGATATTACCCATCTGCTCTCGCGTACTGTCCACTTCGTCCATCGGAACCCTTAGCATATTCATCTAGTTGTTTAAATTCCCAGTATGATCATCCCAACCTTCCTGCCATGTCTGACCCTGGTCCTGATGTTCTGAGTCTTTTCAGACTGTGTTGTCTCTAAGGATGCCTTGCAGTTTTTCCCTGGAAGCTGGACATGATGTACTTAGTAAAAGTCTTCAGTGTGAGTTTTTATATTTTTTTCACCGGCAGCTGGGCTGTGTTTACTGTTTGCTGAAGCTGTGGGCGTCAGAGATTATAATGTCCTCTGGTGACTGGTTTTGTCCCTGATATGCAGGAGCCCCTTGGTGTGGGAGGGGAGGCATTCTGTGGGCCTGTGAATAGGCCTCAGGCTTCCAGTGAGCCTGTGCCCCTAGCTGTGACCTCACACTGCTTCTGTTTCCACACTCGGGTGGGACAAAACTGCCAGCAGGGGCTGGGGTCGGTGTTTCCCTTCTCCTAGGTCAGTTAGGCTCTGATAAAACCGAAGTAAGTTAGCTCTGGTTCACTAGTTTCCCCTGAGGGAGGCCTTGTTAAGAGGAAGAGTGCTCTGGAATATTTCGGAATGGCCATTTTTCCTCTCCCCCCTCTGGAATCACACGGGACCTTTCTCCAGGCTTCTCCGTGAGAGCCTGGTGGGGCTCCTACAGGTGTAGCCCACCGAAGTGTGTGGGGCCCTGACAGTGGCTCCCCCAGAGTTCCTAATTCTCAGACTCCTTCCCACTGAGCCTCCAGTAGTTTCCCACCGACAGGTTAGGATCTCCCATTGGGCACTGGTTTGTGCCCAGTGAGGCTGATTCTCTGTCTCCTCCTGTGTGCATCTGCAGTTTGGGAAGCCGTGGTTTGCCCTGTGCCCCTGGTCCTCTGCTGCATCTGGGGAGCTGTGGACTTTGAGTTCGCTCAGCTGGTTGCTTGTTGTGGAGGTGGAGTGTGTACCTCCAGGCTCTTGCCGGCCGGGCCAGGAACCAGAAGTCTAATGCTGTTTTAATAAGCACCTGCATCTGCCATAATTTGCCCCAGTGTCCACAGGAGACCGGCAGAAGGACTCGGATGTTCAGACATGGGGGCGGTGGGGACCAGGCATAGAGAAGGCTCTGGAACACAAGGAAGAGAGAAAGCACCGCCAGTGGTCAGGACTCCAGGGCCCTGCCTGAGGAGGAGCAGGGGTAGGTTGAACCGAAGGAAGCCCCAGAAATGTGGAAGAAAGTCCTTGAGGACAGATTCCAAAGGGCTTTGCCTGCCCACAGAGTCTGGGTTTTACACTGAAGCAATTCAGAGACCTTGGAGTCGTTTTGTTCCTCCTTTGAAGGAATGTAATATCGGAGCTGTGCTTTGGGGAGAGGACGCCGGCCGTGATGCCCGCCATGGCCGGGGCTCAGCGGCCGCTGGCAATGGGGACCCCAGCAGGGGCTGCAGGAGGTCCACGGCAGAGGCAGGGTGGTGGGACAGCGCAGACACACTACAGGGACATCACAAGACTCCCGGAACCATCCATATGCTCTAAGTTGCATGGCGATAGGTCAGGTGGAATTTACCAAGCGGGGTGAACATCGAGCATTTCACAGAGTGCCACTCACAGCCGTGGGATGCTAATGCTGGCCGGGCTGCAGGCCATCTGCCGTGCACTCACCGTGCTTCCACGGCACGGGATCTCCGGGGACGGGCCGGTCTCCTCTTCCAGGAGACTGTATTCTACCGTCCTCCTCAGTGTGCCCAGTTCCCCCCAGAGTGAGCCGGATCCTCTGCACACACGGGACAGCTGACCACATTGGGTTGGTGGGCTCGGAGGCAGGTGGGGAGCAGATCAGGTATCACGGCAGTTATGGCTTGGGGACCTACCATTTGTTCAGCTGGAAAATATTTGTGGGTCTCATGCCGGCTGCCAAGAACCCCTATCAAAACCGTGGTCACGGATCTTGAGTTAAGGTTTGTGCCTGTGACTTTATGGCCATGCGGCCATCAGTGAGTCTCTTATCTATCCCTTTTATCCCCTAGCTTTGTCATCAGGGCAGTGGGGACACCAGTGCCTTCCCAGCATGGCTACCATTAGGATTACAGGTAGTGTTTGGTTTGTAGCCAGTGAAGCACAGAGGCTTAACGCAGAAGCTGCTGTTTTAGCAGAAAGGAAAAAAAAAAAGTGAGCGAGCAAAAGTAGGAGTTGGAAATTACTTTTTTGGACTATAATTCAAAACGCTTTCAAATTCTATGGCACCAAGTGCTTCCTGAGCAGATAAATGAGGTTGGCTAGCCAACAGTGCCCTTTTCTTCTTCCTGATTGTCTTGTGTGAGAAAATGTGGTGTCCCAAATCCTGGGACAAAGACTAGGGGATAGTCGTGTGCATTACAGAGGGGATGCCTTCGCCTTCTTGCATCCAGTATTCACCGCGACCATCAGAACCCAGACGGGTGGGGTGCAAAGACCTCTGGCCAAAGAGTGGCCGGCATTGGTGTCCAGTCCGGCCAGGCCAGACTCCAGCAGGATGGCCTTGAAGACGACCTTCCCAGACGTTGGAGCTTCCTTCTGTAAAATCAGTTGGGGGAGGGGCTGTGCGTCCAAGGTCGCCTGTCCCTGGTCGGTGCCCAGAGTCTGTGGTGCTGCCAGGGGACCGTGCCGCGAGACATCACCCTGTAGCAAACATCCGAAGTGGTGCTGCTTCTCCTGCTTTCCATGCATGGAGGGAGCCAGGAGCCCGTGCAGGGATGGACTGCAGGTGCCCCACTCGTGGCCATCACCGGCCCGTAGCCGTTTTCCACCCTCCGCCTGCCTCCACGTCCTTTCCTTGCCTCACAACGCAGATGGGGGTGTATGCCCCCCCACAGTCCCAGGCGGTCTTGGGCCGTCCCGCAAATTGCATGGCAGACAGCCGCTGTCAGAAAATGGGGAGGACCCCTCAGTGCCAGCCCATCCGCACAAGCCTGAGGCAGAAGCCTTGATTTTGTTCAGACTCTGCTCCAAACCCTGGAGGCGTGCGGGTGTGCAGGGCAGGACCCGGGTGGTCTGAGTTCTGGTGGGCCCTCGGTCTTTTTATTGGATTTGGACTGACACCCTTGGATCAGAGTGTTCCCGCACGCCCCCTCCCCCTGCCCACATCTGCGCTGGAAACATAAGCCCCCCGGGGGCCCACCCCCACCTCCCAGCAGCTCTTACACATAATAGAGATGTGAGACAAATCTGGTGAGTGCACTGACTGAAATCAGGAACTGACCCGAATTTCGCTTGTGAATCAGGGCGAATGACCCCTAGATCAGGGCTCACGAGAGTCCACATCGTGGCACAGTCAGGAGAATGAACACACGCTCGAGACTGAGAGCCGGCCTCCATCCCCGGGGACACTGTGGTCTGAGAGCCCGCAAACACTCAGGATGGAACAACCATGTCCCACAGTGTGTTGCTTCCGGAAGTTGTTTTTTTTTTTTTTTTTATTTTTTGGGGGGACAGAGAGAGACAGAGCATGAACGGGGGAGGGGCAGAGAGAGAGGGAGACACAGAATCGGAAACAGGCTCCAGGCTCCGAGCCGTCAGCCCAGAGCCTGACGCGGGGCTCGAACTCACGGACCGCGAGATCGTGACCTGGCTGAAGTCGGACGCTCAACCGACTGCGCCATCCAGGCGCCCCGGAAGTTGTTTCTTATCTGTAGGAACAACTTGTCAATTTCAGAGTGTGGTGGCATCTGTGTTCTGATCACAGAACCCATGCAGAAGAGTCAGAGTGAGTTGTAACGGGGAAACCGCTGCAGGATAGGGTTGTTCTCAGCCTCGCATCCCAGGCCTGTCTGAGCCTGGCATGAGGAGGGTGACCCAAAGTGGCTTCTTGCTGGCAGACTCTTCACCGGGCAGTGGAGGCATCAGGCACCGCTGGGTTCACGCCACGGGTACAAGGGCGAGAAAGTGGTTCCGAGTGTCGTCAGATGCCTATGATAGTTCAAGAACTGAATGGCACCTGCCCTCCCTGCACCTGCCCTTCCTGCACCTGCCCTTCCAGCACCTGCCCTCCCTGCACCTGCCCTCCCTGCATCTGCCCTCCCTACACCTGTCCTTCCAGCACCTGCCCTCCCTGCACCTGCCCTTCCATCGCCTGCCCTCCCTGCACCTGCCCTTCCCACACCTGCCCTTCCCGCACCTGCCCTTCCCGCACCTGCACTCCTGTCACCTGCCTTCCCTGCACCTGTCCTCTGGCACCTGCCCTCCCCACACCTGCACACCTGCCACCTGCCGGAGAATGGCTCCTGCCCGAACCACCGTAACCAGACCAGGGACCAGCAGCTTATTTTCTCCCAGTCCTGGAGGCGGGAAGTCTGAGATCCAGGTGTGGGCAGGGCCGGTTCTCCCAAGTCCTCTCTCCTTGCCCTGTAGACACTGTCTCTCCCCGTGTCCTCATGTGGTGGCCCTGCTGTGCGTGTCTGTGTCCTAATCTCTTATGAGGACACCACTCCTAAGGGAATAGTGTCACCCCAGCCGCCTCATCTGAACGTAATCCCCTGTGTGGAGGCCTTGTCTCCAGATACAGCCACATTGGGACATGTGGAAATCAGGGTTCCTGTATGCGGACTGGGGGACACAGTTGGGTCTGTACTGAGGGAGCTGGAAGAGAACCCTGTGTTCTTTTGCACACATCCCCCCCTCCATGAGGCTCCTTTAGCAGGACCACTCAGGGCTGTGGCCTCAGAGCATCCCCTCCCTGGACCCCCTCTGTGCTTAGTCCCTTCCCATGCCCTCCCCAGGGAATGAGAAACCTGACCCTGCCTGAGCCGCGGCCATGACCTAGCGCCACTCCTTCTCTGTAATACCTTCCTCTCTGCTGCACTTTCACAGCACTACTCAACCCAACAGCCAATTTTTTAAGTG
>NC_064811.1:199131520-199139705 GCF_023721935.1 Panthera uncia | reverse complement strand
GGTACAGGGAGGCTGGGTTCAAGGAGGGCAGGTGTAGGGGCTCCCTGGTGGGTTTGCTGATGGGGCTCCTAGCAATCAGGCTCCTGCCGCCAAGGCTAGGAAATGGGTGTCCCCAGGTGCTACTGGACACGTGGGCAGTTTTTTGAAGCCGGACTTTCTCAGGCAGGCACTTTGGGTGCTGGGGTCCCTTAGGAGTGTGGCCTTGGGCTATTGGAGCCTCTGTCCCTGCTTGTTCACATCTTTACAGTCGGGGCGGGGGGCAATGCCTCACGGGCAGAGGTGCGGGCTGGCCTGGTGGGGTCTGGAAAGGAGAGAATTTGTCACAGGTACCCTCGTCCTGATGGGGCTCATAGTCTAACAGGAGTGACCAGTGTGAATTGAATCACTACCTCCATCAAAGCAAAATTGCAGTGGCCACGTGGTCCTAGATGGGGCACCTGCACCCTTGATGCCTTGCTTCTCTCTCAGAAGTCTGCAGTGGGAGAAATCTGCTCTAAGCCACCAGAGTGGGAGGCACGTAGAGACCCACAGGCTTTCTGAGGAGGGGGAGGTGTGCAGCTCAGCAGAGGTCAGCCGGGAGGCAGCCATCAGAGATGGAAAGGGCAGTGGGAGCCAACTGAGCCAGGAGGGCAGGAAAGAATCTTCCAGAAGATGGGGGAGCATGCACAGATTCCGTTGTGGGGCAGGTGCTCCTTCATCCTCTGGGCAGCAGGGAGCCCCACAGGGTCTGAGAGCAAGGGATACAAGCAAGGCTTCCCGTCAGATGGAGGAGGAGGCAGAGAAGAGGGGCAGAAAACCAGGAGGGGAGTGGCCTGTGGTCTCCTGGAAGAGGGCAGGATGTGGTCTCCATTTAAGAAAGTAGACTGGGGTGCCTGGGTGGCTCAGTGACGTAAGTGTCTGACTTCAGCTCAGGTCATGATCTCACGGTGTGTGGGTTCGAGTCCCGCGTCGGGCTCTGTGCCAACAGCTCGGAGCCTGGAGCCTGCTTCGGATTCTGTGCCTCCCTCTCTCCCTGCCCCTCCCCCACTCATGCTCTCTTTGTCTCTCAAAAATAATAAATGTTTAAAGAAAGCAGACAAACAGAAGCTTGAATTTCTTAGGTCACTTCCAGGCTCATAAAGAGTCTTCACACACTCTCGATCCCACCATGCCTTCCAGTGTTCACGCGACTTAACTTTCCCGGCTTTCGTAAAAGTTTGATGGCAGAAAATCATTTCTGCTATGTCCTCCACTCTGTCGGCTTTCTCAGTGGTGGGCAATGAAATGGACCCCAGGCTTTGGAAGAAACACGACAGGGTAGAGCCCAAGGTGTTCATCTAATGCCGAGATAAATTTGCATTGACAAGAAGTACTAAATCCAACATTTCTTACCCAGAATGTGCTATGTGAGTCCCCAAGCGTTCTCACAAGTAAGGTGGGGGCCCAGGCACATTCCAGCTGCGCGGGCTTGCCGAGCATTTAAATGCATCCAGACAAGCTTGCGTGGAAAAGCCGCAAATACTTGTGCCTTGAGCAGACAGGAAGCATGTCCAAGAATTGCCTGGCCAGTGTAAAAACCGCTGTGGCACTTGTTAACGATGGTGTCCTGCGAGCACAGGTGTCCCTCCCCGGACGGCAGCGGTGAGCATTCAGGGCGGGGGGCCTTTCCTCACCGCACACCTGCAGGGCCTGCCATCCGGGAGGTAGAAGCATCCCCACTCGGAAGGACATCGTTGCATTCCAGTATAGCTGGTTAGGGACCAGCATTTGTTTTCCGACACATTTCACTTGGAAGTTTATTCCAATTATTATTTTTGTTTTTGAGAGAGAGAGAGAGAGAGAGAGAGAGAGAGAGTGTGTGTGTGTGTGTGTGTGTGTGTGTGTGTGCGTGTGGTCTACGGTATGGGAGTGTGTGGGTAGGGTGCGGGTGTGTGTGCCCGCGTGTGCAGGTGTGTGTGCGTATGTTCTCATACTCTTGACCTGGTGATGTTGAGAAGAGCCCATCCTCCTCTTTGGATAAATTTCTTGGTGAAACATCTGTGCTTCCTTTTTTAATTAGGTTTTTATTTACATTTCAGTTAGTTAGCATGCTGGGTAATAACCCCCATCCCCCACCCACCTCCCCTCTGGTGACCACCAGCGTGTTCTCTGGAGTTAGGAGTCTGTTTGGCAGTTTGCCGCTCTCTCTTTTTTTCCTTGGCTCATTTGTTTTGTTCCTGGATCTATTTTATTCGTATAGTTTGGTGGTTAAAGTTGCTTGTGAGGTTAAAACCTTTTGTTAGTGATTTGTATTTTTGTGCCTATGAAATTGTTTTCACTTTACCAGATCGTGTGGGATACCCTAAACTTACGCAAGGTGATATGTCAGTTGTTTCTCAATACAGCTAGAAAATATTCTCTCAGGAGACACAGAGAGGGAAATTCTCTTTTGATGTTGAAATTGCACTTTTGTGACCAGTGCATCTTGAGCCTATGGACGCTTCAGGTTTGTCCCTCCCCTTGCGTGGGTGTGAGAACCGCCTGTAGCTAATTCACGGGAGTCATGAGCCACCCTTCCGGCTTCATACCATTCCACGCCTCTTTCTCTTGCTTCTGTCATGAAGCAAAAATGTCCTGTCCCTACCTGGGTCCTTCCAGCTGACCAAGAGTCATGTGGACATGACACAGACGAACAGGAGAAAATCAGGTGTGAGAGCCACGGGTGGGGAATCCACGCAGACACGAACATTCCAAAGACAGCCAGAATTCCAAATTCCTCAGACAACGTGACACTTCTGTGACATCCTGTGGGGCTACAAAGGGGAGGAAGGCCATGAGCAGAAAGGTAAGAGGAGGGGTTTGGAGAACGAAGGTGGCCCTGTTGTGCAGAGAGGTTTCTTAGGTAAAGAGGAGTCTGTTATCAATAGCTCTCCTCCGGGGGCAGGCTTTCTAGTGTAAGTCCAGGCGGTGGACTCCGAGGGGAAGAGCTTTTCCTGAACGTGCTGGGGTTTCATCGTCTTTAACTCACCATCACGATTGTGCCAAAGTGGCCCATCTTGGGGGCAGTCTGCGCTTTGTCCCTACACTTCATATTTAATTTTTATTTACCTTACTTTCTCATTTGTATTTATAAATCAAGCCAAGTCCTTATTGGAACATGTCAGCATATAAATACACAAGCAAAGAAGAGATTGGTTTTCTAATACTACCAGAGACATCCTCACGCAAAAGTGGTTTCTGCATTCCAGACTGTTCTGTACGTAGAACACCGAAACTCTAAGTACCTGGCTACAGGGATAAAGACTTCTGTGCCTTCTGAGACTTGGCTCACTTATTTCTCAGGAGGTCACACTCATCTATAAGTGCCCTCAAGTAGTAAGGGATTCACATGTGTTACCACGTCTTAACTATAACAGCTTATGTTGATTCTTGACAGACCTGTGTGATTCAAAGAAATGTGCAGAAATATGTTGACTTTAAGTTTGCTTTTTTTTAATTTATTTTTGAGAGAGAGAGACAGAGAGCAAGCAGGGGAGGGGCAGAGAGAGAGGGCGACACAGAATCCAAAGTAGGCTCCAGGCTCTAAGTGTCAGCACAGAGCCCGACACGGAGGTCAAACTCACGAACCGTGAGATCATGACCTGAGCCGAATTCGGATGCTCAACTGACTGAGCCACCCAGGTGCACAGGTAGCATGGATTTTAAATTAAAGTGTTGGGGCGTCTGGGTGACTCAGTTAGTTGAGCATCCGACTCTGGCTCAGGTCACGATCTCATGGTTCATGGGATCGAGCCCCGCGTTAGGCTCCACGCTGAGCATGGTGCCTGCTTGGGATTCTCTCTCTCTGTCTCTCTCCCCTACTTGTTCTCTCTCTCTGTCTCTCTCCCCTACTTGTTCTCTCTGTCTCTCTCCCCTACTTGTTCTCTCTCTGTCTCTCTCCCCCTTAAATAAATAAATAGTATATAAATAAAAAATAAATATATAAAAATATATAGATTAAAATGTTTATAAAATTATGAAATATGAGTTTCCATCACCTAAAATATTAAAATTAACTTAATTTTCATTAAACTTCAAGTTTATAAAATGAGAAAGTCATCCTTGATACTACTTTAAAAATTACTGTAAGTTCCTATTTGGAAATTATGTTTGCTCATGAAACGATTCTCAAAAATCATAGAACAATCATTCTTCTACAAGACTCTGAGGTTTGCATTTGGGAATTGGCAACAGATGCTTGTGACAGGTTATAAATTTCTGTCAAAGCAAACCTATCAGATAATCACCTATAGAGAAGGTAAGAAAGATTTATTTATCGAGGAGTCTCTATGATTTGTACCAAAGGAAATTTAGAAGAAAGAGATTTGGGAAAAAATTATAACTCCTTTGTGAGGCTAACCGTGTATTTCGCAAGGCAGATGTTGTAGGACAGAAAGTGCCAGAAATGACTTGGCTTCTTGAATAACGGGATTAGGTTTACAACTAATAGAGATCTTCTTCGCTGCTTTGGAAGCCGTTGTTTGTGAATGATAGACTCAAGATGGGTTTAAAAGCCATTTATTTGGCCCATAAATAAGAAGTCACTTGGTAATTAAGTGCAATCAAGCTGCAAATGTCTTCACCGTGAATGCTTCATCGAAAATATGATGAAAGTCTGTGGAAGAGCTAAAGATGGGAGCACTGAGCCTGGATCCCAGAGCTCACATCCACATGGCGCATCGGAGGCGTCTGTGTGCAGCCTTCCTTTTAAACTAGAACCTACATACGCTGCGTGGAATCAGTGGGAGTCAGAACAACAACGAAAAAGCTACTTGTGCGTCTTACGGAGTATTGATCATGCTACTGTTACTGCTGGTCAAGGAGCCGAGTCAAATCCCTAGCGTCTGGTTTGTTTTTGTGTGTACTCAACAGTGTGCGTGCTGTGCTGTGGAACCAGTGACAAGAGTCAACAGTGAGACTGTGGTTTGAGTGGATTCAGTCCTCCTTCCATCAATCCCATTTCCAAATTGGCCACGTGGCTCCATCCGGTGAAGTGTGCGCTTCTGTCCCCACGTGGTCCCGCTCTCAGCCCTCTCTGGTTGCAGGGGACAGGTGCCGTGGGCCGCCTGCAGGGGCGGTTTGGTGGACAGGTGCATGGCGACCTGCCAGCATCAGCCTGACTGCTGCTTGTGAGCAGAACATTCAGGCAGAGTGGGAGCCTCCACAACCAGCTGCAGGTGGGGCCCCTGTGACTCTGGTCATCGTGCCCTGGGCCCTGGTCGTCCCATGTGACAGCTGAGGCGTTCCCCTCTCTGCTGTTCCTGCACCACTGTCCCTGAGTGTCTGGATTTCAAATTCCCCAAGGAAGAGGATGCACTTTCTCCCTCCGTCGCCAATGCACATGGTCCCGTGATGGACCAGGAGCCATCCTTAACCCCCTCCTCTGAAGGACCACCGGGATACAAGGTTTGTGGTGCAGGATAATGGCACGTGCATAGGTCACCAGGGTCAGGTAGGTGTGCCTGCTGGACATACACGTTGTCTTAAGCTCTCGTCCAAATATGTGTGATTCGGAGAATACATCAGAGATTCGGTTTTACTTTAGCAAATTTGGGGTTATTTTTAAGGTATGCTTCCGACGCTGTTCCTTGATGCGATTGTACAAAACCGTTGTTTTGTCACCTGAACAAGACAGTCACGGTGTTGGAGAGGAGCTGAGTCCTGAAAATGCTCATCACCTCCACTCCACATACCGAGGTGGCAGGTGGCTGAGCCTGTCCGTGTTCCCGTGGGGTTCCAAGTCAGACCACTGTTGGCACTTGACTGGGAGATGACGGTTTCACCCAGGAGGTGGGCAGGCAGGACAGGACTGTGAGGGCTACAGGCGAGGATCCTGTCCCTCCCGCCCCAGCATCATCTCCCAGCTGCCCCTATCCCTCCCGCCCCAGCATCACCTCCCGGCCCGCCCCCGTCTCCCTCGCCCCAGCATCACCTCTCAGCCCGCCCCCCGGCCCTCCCGCCCCAGCATCACTTCCCAGCCCGCCCCCCTCACCCCAGCATCACCTCCCGGCCCGCCCCTGTCTCCCTCGCCCCAGCATCACCTCCTGGCATACCCCCTGGCCATCCCGCCCCAGCATCACCTCCCGGCCCGCCCCCGTCTCCCTCGCCCCAGCATCACCTCCCGGCCCGCCCCCTGACCCTCCCGCCCCAGCATCACTTCCCAGCCCGCTCCCGTCTCCCTCACCCCAGCATCACCTCCCGGCCCGTCCCCATCCCTTCCGCCCCAGCATCACCTCCCGGCCCGTCCCAGTCTCCCTCACCCCAGCATCACCTCCCGGCCCGCCTCCCGACCCTCCCGCCCCAGCATCACTTCCTAGCCCGCCCCCGTCTCCCTCGCCCCAGCATCACCTCCCGGCCCACCCCCTGGCCCTCCCGCCCCAGCATTACCTCCCAGCCCGCCCCCATCTCCCTCGCCCCAGCATCACCTCCCGGCCCGCCCCCGTCTCCCTCATCCCAGCATCACCTCCCGGCCCACCCCCGTCTCCCTCATCCCAGCATCACCTCCCGGCCCGCCCCCCGGCCCTCTTGCCCCTGATGCTTGCCTGTACCACACATGCCTCTCTGTGCACAGAACGCGCGCTGCCCCAGTGATTGGTCCCCATGCTTGTTTCTCCCACTAGACCATGTGTTTCAGACCTTGCCTCTTCAGAACAGGGACTGTCTCATCTGCTTCCTTCCCAACACCTGACCCCTGACGCCAGCATGGTGCACTGCAGACACTGAATGCACGGCGTGTGCGTGTGAGGACTGGTGGGTGGGGCACGAGTGAGTGGGTAGAAAGGCACAGCTAGAGCATTCTTTCCTGTGTGGAGAAGGCACAGACTGAGTTTTTGTGGGAGAGTTCAGGGCACCCGGGGGTTGGGGGAGCAGAGGACCTTGTAGAGGGTAGGGTCTTGGCAGGCCAGGCGGCTAAGCTCTGAGAAACCGTGCGGTGGGCACAGGGGCAGTGGAGGAAAGAGAGGGGTTCGCTGCGGCTGGGACTCAGGCACCGTGGCCTCAACAGCTGCAGCTCAGAGGGGTGGAGGTTGGGCGGTGGGACGCCAGGCCTGCAGCCGCTCCCGGGGAGCCAGGAGCATCGCTCTGGCCAGCAACGCACTTGGCCGCCTCCAGTGGCTGCTCCCCTCTCTCGTCCCTTCTTCCTTTCCTGCCCGTCTGCCTGCTGTTCACCCTCAAGTCTCTCTTGCTTTTATCTCCTTCAAGATCCACCCCAATACGCACCCTAACCAACTCACATCTCTGCGACGCACCCCAAACTCCTTGCTGCGATCGGTGTATCCCCCCGTCACGCCTCAGCAACACTTGGCCCGATCTAACCTCCAAACACATCTCGCAAACACGGAAGTCCCTGAAACCCGACCAGAGTTGAGTGCAGGGGAAAGAAAAGCATGTTGAATTCCTTTTAGGTCCCTGGGCTGGTTTCTGTGAGACCCGGCCCCTCGGCCGGGTGGCTGTGTGATAAGCTAAAACATCCGAGAGGAGTCGAAGGCTGACACACTTGTGCTGTGCAGGTGCGTGTCCTGAGCTGGCGGAGGTGGTGTGGTCGCCCTTCTTCCTCCTTGGGGACCAGGGGGCCCCACGGCTTATCTTTCTGAGCTCTGTGACCCGCTTTTCTAGGAATGGGGTTTGCCGTTATAATTCAGCCTACTTCCCGGTGAGAGGAAGGCCCTGGATGTGTCCCCCGGGGAATGAGGATGACAGTCACCTAGAGCTGTCAGAGGGACGAAGCTTCAGGCTCCGGTGGCCGCTTCGGTGTGCAGCACGACAGCCTCCCCACTGTGCAGCCCCTGTTGTGGAAGGGGTCGCTCATCTTTTAGCCCCAGGATAGGAGCTGACCCTCCCTGTGTGTTTGTTTAGCGACAAGCAGCATGTGTCCAAAGAGACCCTCTGGAACTTAAAACAGTGACCTTCTCCAGGGCCCTTGGTGAACTCCATGTAAAGGGGGTGGGAGTGGGCCTCTGAGCCTGTCACAGCCCTGCAGACGATCGTTCAAGCTGTCTAAGGAGGGCTGGTGAGAGAAGGAGACCCGACCATGTGGTGACTGGAGGGACCGCACACTTGAAACAGGGGGCATTCCTCGGATCGCAGACCACACAGTTTGTGGACTGAGAACCATCCCATCGACAGGGGCCACAATGCAGTCATACCTAGAACCCCAGGGGCCACAATGTCATCATACCTAGAACCCCAG